>NW_026624105.1:0-32329 GCF_030028575.1 Malurus melanocephalus | reverse complement strand
TCAGCTTTCCTGCAAAACCTTTTTCTCGTAATGCCATGAAATGTGATTTTACTTTGTTATGTTATTCACTTGTGATGAAAAGTTCAAACDATTAATCTTTAATTTAACAAAATAAAATCAGCAGAATTTTAAAGATGCAATTAACACTTTGCTCTTATGTTCCTTAACTGCTTTACTCAGTCATGAGGAATTTAATCTCTGATATTTTGAGCAAAGTTTAAAAATCCTATTGATATTTTCATTTTTCATATGCTATATGCATGTTCTAAATGGATTTTTAAAAGTTTCCTTAAACCTCCAGTTTTCGCAATAAATATAATTATTATGATGACATAAGAGAAACTGGGCATAAATTGCATTACATTTTTTTTTTWAATTCTCTGTAAGGGTGATTGAACTCTAGAAGAGGATGTTCTCCAGGATCTGATGATCTCCATGCTCACAGAGAAACAGTTCTGAGTGACCTGCATCACCARTTGACCCTGCTCTGGGCAGGGAGATTTGACTGCTGATCTCCAGCAGATCCTTCTAACTTTAACTACTCTGTGGCTCTAAGACTGTAAAATAAAAGGAAATTATCTRTGTTTCCAAGTGAAATGAGGCTACATGAAGCAGACTCATGTTTTTTCAGACACTTTGAGACTCTAGGTGATATCTAGCAGTGATTCCTCACATTTTTCTCACTCATTGGGCCCTTGTTTTTGTGTGGAACTAAGAAAGTCTGTGCTTTCCTGAAGTCAAACAGACACAAAACAAACCAAGCAAAACCAAAAGTAACAAAAAATCACCCTACAACTAGATTTCTGTCTTTTATAATTGTCTTGCTTTATCAGAGATTATTAATGCAAGCAATAAAAGTGACACCTTTCACAAGAGAAAATGGGTTTGCTTTGCTTGCCATTCTCTAAGACCTTCCCCCTCTATGTTGTTGACAATCTGCTAGCTCCTGGTAAAATTAGCACAATGCTGATCATGACCAAATGTCAAGGGAAATTTTATGAATTTTTTGTTCATTGAGTCATCRTGACTCCCTTCACTGATTATGTTGATGGTGGTTGTCCCTTTTAAGTGAAGCCATCTATTTTAAATAGTACTCACAATCCTGAGGCTCCTCTCATTGATATGATCATCCTGTGAGGAATGATGAGTGCTATTGTCTAAACCATCTCAACTAGCTGGGACTCCTACAGCTTGCCTAGCTCCATATGTTCATATTTAACAGCTTAACTTTCAGTTTCCAGTATGGGATTCCTGTGGCTTTCTTCATTAGTGTTTGGCCAGGCACTCCACAAACTTCACAGCAGAGGGCCCTTGCTAACATCTTGTAAGTGATACCCACTGGTACTCTCTGGTACCCACTGTAACTTCAGTCTTTCTTTCCAGATTGTCTGAGAAGCATCCTGCAGGTTCCTGAATATTTTAGGCAAAGGCTGATTTTCTCCTCAAGTCAGGACTTCGCTTCATGTGTGCACTACTGGAATTGCCAGACGTGTGGGTTTTTAGTCAATCCTTTATACCGTCACTTCTGAACTGCACATAAATATAGCTATTCTAATAACCTCCACACCAGTGAATATGGATTTTTTGTATAAGRGACTGTACTCTTTCTTAATGGGAATTTTACTTTCTTTTTCTCTCTGCTATTTAAGAGAAGTCAAAATGAATTTATTGATATTGTTATGGCTTTTGCATAATTTCAGATAACAAAATAGTTTCTCCTAGTCAGCTCTATATATGTGGGAACAAAGTAGGTTGAAGGAAACAGTAACCTGTTCTAACCAGATAACATGTCCTGATCTCAGTATTACAAAACAGTCCCAGAGGGGATTATATCTCCAAGAGTGTGCTCCAAGTGTAAAGTGTTCCTTTAATCTTTTGTTAGAAACAGTTCCTACACTCCTGTTTGACTGCATTTCACCTGGAACTAGAAACTATTAAATCCTATTATCCTTTATTTGAGTGCACTTCCACTTATCTCTACCCATTCCATTTCAACAGTCTTAAAAGAAATGAAAGGAGACAAACTGATAGCACAGGACAGTGTTTTTTGTTTTCATGTGCATTGGTTTTTATGAATCAGAGCGATCCATATGCAACAGATTAAATCAGAGGAGGTCTTCTGCATGTACAAACTTGAACAGGTAGATGAAGAGGCAAAAAAAAATCTTGTCCTGTGCTTGGGAGAACCAGACAAAATGAAAACCTATTCTTGCAACCAAACTAAGCACCTAAGCTTTTCAATAGCAAGAGTCTCTTTTTCTCTAACCTGATAATTTTGCTAAAGTACAGTCTATATTCCTAATTTTTCTATTACTCTGGTAATAAAAATGATAATAAAAATTACCCATAAGTACCCACTCATTGCAGTTTTCTGGTCCTGTAGTGAGAATATGAGGAGCTTAAATAATATTTTATCTAAATTTGGATCTTGAGGTAGTCTGTAGGGARCAGATATCTAATCTCTAAGAATAGGATGTTCCTTAACATGCAAAGGTTGCTAAAGGCAGACATCTCAGGAATTTCCAGTCCAAATAGGGATATGTGACTTTAAAAGCATRCAGAAGGAACAGAGGGAGGGCTGAGAGAGAACTGATGGGGAAGGGAGAAAGACAGAGAAGAAGAGAAAGTAATAGAGAGAAGGAATRCAATTCTACAGTAGGAGTTCTTGGACAATAAATGATCTGAAAAAACTGTTTGCACAGTGATTAAATGTATGTGTTAGACTGAAATGGATATGRGGACACAGTCCAGTCTATCCTCTTATGTGAATTAAAATCACCCTCATTGGTATTTATTAAYTTATTCTTTAACATGTGTTAAGATGTGGATTTGCTATCAATAATAAACAGCTCCATTATTTAACTGTCCTGACAGGTGAGTTATTTTTAGTTACATCTAATGTAAATCCTCTTTCCTATACTGGTAGCACTAATTAAAACCAGGTGTAATTTATCTACATCTTTCTTAAAAGATTAAGCCACAAACAGAGAAAAGTGCTGTTGCTGGAACTTTAGAAGACATTACTTACCTTCTCTTTTGTTTCTGCCAATGAATTCCAAGATTATAGTTCACTTTTTTACAATAAKATTGTATTTTTGGGTCATTATTCACTTTGTGATCCACTATACCTCTATACCTTTTTCCATTATTTATGCTGTCCGCTCTTTTCTGTTTTTTAACTGTTTAGCACGTGAGAAAAAATGTAATGCCTGTGCTTCCTCTCTGCCAAAATAAAAAAAAAAAAAAAAACAAAAAAACAAGTTCCTAATTTAGAAGAATTCTGTTATCATTTGATCAAATCTCTGAATTCATTAAATGACTACTGCAAAACTGTATCTATCTGACTGCTTATGTCTCAATATAATATATTTACATTATAATATTAAATATTTAAGTTATATTATCTTCTCTGATATTAAGGTGTAAATACACTTACTGCAGTTGTCCCTCCAGATCTGACCTCATTACAGCTGGCAATACAGTGTGTGACTTTTTATTGCAGAAATAGTTTATCCAAAAGGAACTATTCGGGGAATACAGCTAGCCTTTCTTTTTCTGCTCTTTTTTTCCTTCCCTTTATTCCCAAAACAAGACTTCTCTGTATAATGTACATTATCTGAAGGAAAATATTTTGGTATCAAAGTCATGCTCTGGATATGGTGCCTTCTGTTCTGAATCTGATGATCAGGGAATTCTCTTTCATTGCTCTCATATATCAGTACCAGTTATGGTCCATATAACTGTCATTGTTTGAGTAACCTGCAAATTTGTTGCTGTAATGAAGCTTCCCGATAAACAAAGTTATTTTTCTTTATTAAGTCAGTGGTTGGATCTATGGCTGAGCAGAAAGGCTTATTGTGTACAGATCTGAGGTTATATGTAACATATTTTGAAATGCTGTATATGGACRGGAGAATATAGTCATGGTTACAGCAGTGGGCAGGAAATCACAGTTTTGAGTCTTGGCCGTGCCACAGACTTTCTGTGTGACTTTGGACAAGCTACTCTTTGTGCATTAGCTAATAATACTATCTCTATCTCCCAGGGGTGTTGTGAGAATACATTCATTAATGTTTGTAAGGCACTTGGATGCTATAGCAATGGGGCCATATAAGCACTTAGAGAAACAATCCATTTTTGCAACAATGTGCATCTCCCTGACTAAGGACTTTTTTGTTGGAAATTTTTCATAGATGCTTGTTATGAATAAATCTACTTTATAATGATACAGTGAGGTTAAACTGCCTTTTGGAGTGTGGTTTCACTTTAGTATTCAGAACAGGTGTAAACAATCATAAGTTGGAAAGCTGCTCCCAAAGAAAGAGAATATCRTTTTATAGTCAGACATTTAAATAGAAAAGATACCTCTCCTGATTCATCTAGCTCAAAACATGGAGGATTATTTACATCTGTATCTGTCTCGCAAATAGTTTATTCTRTTTTAAGCACTTCTCATTACATTGTCTAAACTACCTCCTCAGGCAAGCAATTTCATTGTCTAATTGCCTTTAAAGTTAARCAGTTTGCTCAAATGTCTACTCTACTTTTTCCTTGTGGATATAGGCCTCTCTTTCAGTCTGTCCTTTCTTTCTGAAATAACCTTTGCTCACATGTGTTCAATTCAGASACAACTTGCAGTTACAGCAGATTAGCAAGGTGTGGCTTTAGTGCTRATGGGAGGTAAATTAGTCAGCCACTGTAACCTGATTTGGTAAAATTTGCCTGGCTAAGTGGTGGTCAGTGTTAAAATCTGAATGTGGGGCTCAGGACATTACAACCAAGGAGCGGAAAAAGAATATTCAATATTCCCAAGACTTTTGGAAAGAACTTGGTGAGAGATTTCCAACCTAGGGGAAAAGTTGCTGCAACAACTTCATTAAAATTAAAAAAAAAAAAGTTTTGCTATGGCTTGTTTTGTTTTTATTTGTAGAAAGTAGTAGCAGCAGACAAACTCTGCAAGGAAGAGATTTGAAATAATGTGAGCAGTCAGTAAGGACAGTGGAGATAGCTCTGCAGCTTTTGAGGCTCAGAAAACAAGGTAGCTGTTGTGCTTCCATGTAAAGCTTTCTAATTTAGTGCTTGAGTTCAACCAAAATGATTATGAAATCATCATTAGCAAATAGAGACCCTGTAAATGTCCAATGGTGGGAACATACTGAGTCCTCTTCTATGGCATTAAATGTAGGGAATTGACATGGTCTTAAAAATATTCAGCTGTAGGAATTCAGTTAATTGAAGTTAAATACAAGATGTAGACATACAGAAGAACASGCCTCATTTGTGCTGGGGTTCATGAGGTTGCTTGTTTGCCATGAAGTCCATCCCTCCACTACTGTTGTTTGAATATGTACTGAATAGAATTCTTTAATAACATTCCCTTATGAGTGACAGTGTGAATGCTTTTTAAGATGAGCACTGTATTATGTTAGGGTTAAGACTTTCCTCAAAATGTAGTAGAAAAGAACTTTCTAATATTTTTTTTCTGATTTCTGTGAGTATTGGGGATTGAATGGGGTTGATAYCCTTTATTATACACATACATAACATATACTACTCTGGACAGAAGAACCAAAAATGAAAGAAAGAATTATATTATTACAGTGTAGTAAAACCTTACTACAGAAGAGCCACAAGCATCAAGTCTCAATCTTCACTTGAATTTACATCCATCAGGCTGCTCCCAGTGTCATGCATTGCTGTTTTCTGGATTTAGCAAGAGACTTAGTACAGCCATCTTTTCTTTCAGTTTTTCAGTAAATGCAGGATGTGATTCTTACTCAGAATTCCAGATTCTGGCATGAAGAAAAAAATTGTCAGTGAAGTCAAGGAGAGGAAGCTAAATTTCACAATAGCTAGTGAGCTAGTATTTTGTCTCAGTTGTTGTACATCCTAACATATTYTCAGTTTTTAGTTTATTCATGTCTCTGTTTATTGACCATCATTTTGGTAAAATCCTTTGTTTTCAGAAATTTCCTGTAAAAATACATTGTCATAGTGCAGCAATCTAAATCTCTACTAAAATTTCTACCAAATACTCAGGAAAAATGTAACTCAAATGATTACTTCTATCTTCTTAAAAAATAGGAAATATTTTATATTTTGTGTCAAATTAATCCTCCTAAAGACACTGTATGAATCACACAAAAATAATTGGGATGCTAAAGATTACTATAGTTTGAAAAAAAAATTAAAAGGAAAAGATACATGTTTACAAAACTCAGTTCTGATAGCAAATTTTTAAAAAATTATCACCATAAACAGTGTTAAATTCAAATTTCTGCTAAACAATTTTTGTCCTATGTTGTGTGTGTCAGAAAGAAGATTGCAGAAAAAAGAAAATAAAACAGTGAAAAATACTGAAACTGTTACAGCTGTATTACTTTTTTTTTTAATGACTGGCTTCTTGAGAATGCTTTTCTGCATGAGAAGCAGCAGGGTGCATAATCTGGAAAGAGTAAAGCCTTTTCCTTATGGCAAAGTAACTTGCAGATACTTTTCACATTAGGAGGCCGTTGGTCATACACTGACTCTATCAATTTTGATAGGACAACATTATTGATAAACATCTTCATACCTATGGGATGTTTTTAGGACTGATACCAATTGCACATGTTTACTCCAGCCAAATAACTTCTTTGCTAATCCCTCAGGCAACATTTAATATACAATTGGATGTTGTCTTTCTCATACTATTTGAATATTTCAGTTTACTACATAAAGTACACACCTGCCCCTTATATTGCCCTGATTTTGAAAACAAAATATTTTAAATAATTTTATTTTAAATAAATACTTCTATATTTCTTTTACTGCAAGAAAATAAAAATTTGTAACATGTAGGCAAATAGAAAAAATAAAAATGTGGTTGTCATTCAAAATAAATCCAAGATATCCATTTTAACATGACAATTATTCTATTAAATGTGCTAGTCCCTCATTTCTAGACGTAACTGTCATGTGTTTTGGGAATTTGATCTGTTCTGAATGTATAGAATTCCAGTAGTTTTCTGTGGGAAAAAAAAAAAAAAAGGTTTTTCCTGGCACTGTTTCTTTGTACAGTTTAAAAAAAAATCACAAACCAAGCTGTATGTGGAACCAGTATTTATCCTCTATGTTTTTATTTAACATGGTTTTACTATGAAGGCTGTGAGTAGGTAGGTGCTATGTACTATACTATAACCACTTTATAGGGTGGATATAGGTTAGGGTATGAATACTTAAACTCTTTCAAAGCAAAAAGAAGAAAGGGTGGGGAAAGAGACTCTACCATAAAGTTTCAGTTGTGTCAGAGGTGACTGGATGTCTTTCTTTGGTTAATTTTACATCTGAAATGATGCAAAATAACACTTCTAAAAATCAGTAAAGGTCAATTTTGTAAATACTGTTCTCAGCATCTTAAAGTAGCTGTCTCATAGAGTAGAATGACTGTAAGGGGAAACACCAAASCCTTCAGTTCTAGATCTTCAGGTGTGCACGCTGTTAGACCCACTAATGTTATAGTTTGTTCTGTGTTCATTTCCTTTTGCATTTTCAGGCATGATTTCAATTGAATCATTTATGGTTCTTCCATTCAGATTATAAGAGCTATTTTGGAGCGGATAACCCTCAATGGCTGTATATGAGACATTGCCCGGGGTGCTTCCAAGATGCTTTTGAGCTGGGTAAGGAAATCRCTGAGTGTTGACACATTCTCAAAGCACTATGGCATGGATTGAGAGCGAGAGCATAGTTTATAAACTGTTA
Source organism: Malurus melanocephalus (assembly GCF_030028575.1). NCBI lineage: Eukaryota > Metazoa > Chordata > Aves > Passeriformes > Maluridae > Malurus > Malurus melanocephalus. The sequence continues at coordinate 24,586 of NW_026624105.1, read as the reverse complement.
CTGACCTATTATTCTGTGCTTTGCTGACAGAGTAGCTATACCAGTTTCCTCTGAAATGTTAAAAAAAAAAAAACAAATAAACTTTTTTTTTTTAATTTAAAAAAATAGGTAACAAGTATTTAAAAAATATAAATATAATATCTAATCTGTATGTGGTAATTCATGCATAAAAACTTCAGTTCATCATAGACCACTTCTGATATGTCTACTTCTAATGTAGCAGCCATTYAATGTATAATATCATACTAATCTAATGTCTATTACTGGTGTGGTACATCAGACTCCGATTTTTACTGTGACTTTAGGGTCAAAGCTGTTTCTGCAGGCATGGCTTAAGCAATCTGCTAGTTTAAGATTTATCCTCACATTCAAGCTGCAATACCTATATAATCTTTACTATCTGCACATTACCTTGCATGCTCCTGTTAAGTCAGGAACAATTAGTTATTGTGGGTTATCTCCCCTTTCATATATGTACACAGACAACTGAAAACATAAGGGCTCGTGCACTTAACCTGTGCAGTACATGGGCTGTTGGTGCTGAGCGTTCACTGAGTGTGCACTGAGAAATCAGAGATAGTTTTCTATCTCTYGTTTAAAAGCCTGATGATGAGTATGATGATGACTGAGGCAGTCCAGCACTGGTGTGATGCTAAAACCTCCCATAACTTGGCATTCCACATCACTCCTTCTCTATTTAAGGTTAAGCAGTGTCCAGGGGGAGTCTATATTCTGYTGTAGAGAAGGATGCTTTATTTCTTACAATGTTTGTATAATGCTCTTTGTAATGCTTTATCCAGCTGAAATCCAGCTGAATCAGCTACAATATCTCCAGTCTTTTTAAAGAAGTTAGTTCAGGCTGTGCACTGTCACTGCCCCATGTACCAGGGGACATATTTTAATATTGGCTTTTTTGTTAAATGCCAGAAATTTTAGATGCTCCATTTCATGTTGTAATTAAAGCTTTGTACTTTAAAACAAAGTAAGCATTCAGGAAAGTGGTTCCTATTAGAACAGCATAATTTGAAACAAACCAAAGAGGGTGTTTGCCTCTTAAAAGATGTTTTTCTCAAGTTTTGTGAAAAGATGCTATGCAGTGGCTACTTCATTAACTGTAGTAAGTTATGGACCTCCTGATGTATCTGGTAAATTGAAGAAATAAGCTTCCAACAAAAATGAACAGACAAGCAAATAATGGATAGGTTATGCATGCAAGGGAAGGTTATATTAATCCTCAGTTCTGCCATTATCCCACCCAGGTGTAAATAGCTAGGCCTCCAGTGTGTTAATTCCACAGAGTCCAGTAATAAATCTCAGATTAGCTTTCAATAATCCATTTTCATCCTACTGAAGAAAAAAAAAAAAGTCTTACAACATTTAGTATTAACTGGCCATATTTAATAATAGCTAGAGATTCACTAATACTTTTTCTTTACTATCAAGAACTAGTGGACTATATTATACATGAATGGCTTGTAAAATGGATGTTTTATATTTCACAGTGACAAACAAGTTCCTGTTCTCACATTAAAGATTTAAATTTACCAACCATTTCACCTGTCCTTACTCCTGAATACAGACCCAGAAGAAACTTCATACATAAAATTCTGGGTCTCTTTTAATGTCATAGTCTGATACAGGTGTAGATCTCTTGAAAACATGAGAATTTTTAAGTTAAAGAGTGCCATAGTGGTAAACCCATTCTAATTTAKATGTAAAATTTAATAATTGTTAATTTTGTGCATGTAACAATTTTAACTGTTCATTTGAGGTTTTGAATAATTTCTAAACCATCTGCACTTAACATTTGTCTGAAAAATATTTCTCTGCTCTTCACTACCTTAATAGCAACCAAAGATTATTTCTTCTCCCAGTAGTATCAYCCAGTGCGCTCAAATATTAAAGGCAGTTGTTGTCTCTTCTTCACAAGTTCAGAACCTGTTCTAATTTACTGTGGAGGCGCCTGGTTTGTTCTTGATTTGCACCACTTTTGCTGCAGCTCCCTTTTACACCTACTACACTACGAATTGTTAACGGAAAGAATTTGAAGTGGACCTTGAGGCCTAACTTCATCTCCTGATCAATTTTCGTAACATCAGATTGTGGTGTGGAAAGTCAGATTCTAAAGAAATTTAAAACAGGTTCTCTGGTCAAAGAGTTCATTGGTTAAGTTGCCAATGAGTATGAGTTGTATAGCAGGATTAATTTTTGTAGAATTTTTGTTTTGCTTTTTTTTTTATTTTATTTTCCCCTGCACTAAGGTAGGAGAAATCAACAAACATCACAAATCCATTTGCTTATTCACTTTTCCATACAACACTGCTATTGGCCATTCTATACAGGTTTGCTGTGACATGGCTCAGAGAGTTTGTGTGTATTCAGCATGGCTTTCTCTGTGCGTCTCATTCTCAAATAAGAACTTACTCTCTGTAGCATTTTACTTGTGTATTTTTAAGCTAGAATTTGTGCTGGAAACCTGGATCATAATTAAAGTCCCTTAATTTCATGTGTTTAATCATCCTGGTTATAATAGAAATCCTTTTTCTGAAAAAAAAAAAAAAAAAAAAAAAAAGAAAAAAGAAAAAAGAAGAGTGAACCATTGTATTTTAAGAAGTGTTTAAAAGTCCAGATGATCTTTAAATACATAAAAAGCAAAAAATATGAGGATAAGCCCTCTCAGTTTCATTGTGATTTTTATGAATGGTGCTACAGTCATGGGAATGTTTGAGCCTATGACTTGCACTCCAGTCTCAACTGTGAGTTTCAATAGTTGTATGCTCTGATTTATCATAGAATCACAGAATGGTTTGGGTTGGARGGAACTTACAAATATCATCCAGTCCAAGCCCTGTGCCATGGGCAGGGACATCTTTCACCAGAYCAGGTTTTTTAAAGCCCCATACAACCTCACCTTGAACACTTCATTTTTATTTCAARACAATGACCTTACAAATATAGGTGAATAAAATCACATTTTGAAAACAAAAATAGATGAAGGCCATAGACAAACCAGAAAAAAAAACCAAAAACCAGAGAGCAGAAAAACAATGGGCAGACGGATACTGCCATAATACCAACTCTCCATTAAGACAAATGTGTTTTTTTCCATGACATTCCAAGTTTCTTTTTCTGCTCAAACATAAAATTAGCCACAGGAGCCATAGCATATGTAATCATGCATCATAGAAATTAAATCACATCATTTAGATGTCTGTCTCTTCAGACATCAGAATATTTCTTCTTGAACAGGTTGTGTGAAAACTTGGTACATCTTGAATTTAAAAAAAAAAAAAAGAATCCATATTTTGGAAGGCAAGAATGAGTTTCAGCACTGCAGCTTCTTCACAGAGGATCTGCTTCTTGTCTCCCTCCTCATTGGTAGTCCATTCATTGCAGCTCATGTATTTTCTCATATGCATACTGGTATTATAGTTTTTTGGGATCTGTAACGGTTGCAAATATCATCAGTGTAAGAGCTGGATTTTTTGAGGCTCTAAATTTTTCAATCCCAGATGCAAGGAGGTTTTTCCATGTAGAAAATTCCCCAGGTCATAATGCTGTCATTGTTCTCAGTAGGAGACCTTAATTGCAGAGCTAGTTGGATAAGAGTTGGATTAGCTGGCAGAGTGTTGTCTGGAAAATCTTTCAGCTGTGCAATGTTATCACTTCCCCTACGTCCCTCCGCCCCCACCCTTGAGGATTCCTAGCCTACTGCATTTGGTGAGATACATATGTTTTCCCCAGCTACAGGAGCTGTGAAGGGTTCCTCTGGGATATCTAAGTATAAATACCCAAGTGTGTCTTCAGTTGCTGGGTTATTTTTAGTCAATGGGTGGTTACCAAGTCATCTATAATTGTGCTGTTAAATGTGTCAGAGCAGCTACTGCAAATCGAGGTGCTCCCTGTAACAGGTGGAGCATATAAAGTAAAATGAGAGARGACAGAAGCAACATTTCAGAACTGAACTGCTTAAAGATTTGAATTATATAAGGGGAGATTTTTTGGTGGGCAGATATGAGGAGGATGATCCATGAGTGCAACATGGATGATGGAATATAGTTTAATTAGCACCACACATGGTGGTTTAACACCTGGTGCTAATTAAACCCCAAATMAGCCACTCCCCTTTCTCCCACCCCGCTCTGGTGAGAGAGGGACTAAGGCAGAGACAGCTGTGGGTTGAGACAACAATTTACTGAAAGTAAATATTCCAAGTAATGGAATAATCAATGCACAGTAGCAGCAGCAATATTAGTAACAGGAGCATGCAAAAGAGGAGGTTCTTTACACACTAAAGGTGTTCACCACCTCGGTTTAATTCCATGTGGCTGCTGAGACAAAGACAAAGGTGAGGGACATTCCTGCAGCTCGGCAGCGGCTCACAGTTACTCTCGAGACAGAGATAAGGTGGGGGATACTCTGCAGTCAGCATTCCCCATCCCTGAGCCTGAGACAACGAAAAACAAAGATAGAGGAGCCCCCAAAAAGGCGGAATGTCTGCGCGGTGCCGCGTGCTTTCTGCACYGCTGGGTTTGGCTGTGGCCAGCAGCGCTTGGCTCGGCTCCCTCTGCTCAGCCTGGCTCGGGCTTGGCTCGGGCTCTGCTCATCCATTCCCCACGGCTGCTTCTCTCACCGGGGCTGCAGTGCACGCTCGGCTGGGCTCAGGAAGAAATAGAACAAAATGCTGCACTTCTGCTCTATGTTCCCTTTGCTCCTTTCCCCAAAACCAATTGCCCCACAGCGATGATGTGATATAGGACAGCAGTATGGCCATGCYCCTGGGCTCTAATTCCCCCCGTGAGCAAACCTAGGACACTACACTACACATAGTGCCTGGGCTGGCACATTGTGTGATTTCAGATATGTGTTTTGGGAGAACTTGCCAGTGGTTCAAGGGATCAGAGTGATCTTACAGGACCTCTGACTTCTTCTTAGGCAGCTCCTTTGTCAGCAGTGACCAGAAGCTGTTACCAAATGGTAACTGCTATGTAGGGGAATGTTCAGTGAGTTCCCAGGGGGCAATGTCTACGTGGCATGAACTGTTGGCACAGTTCTTTATAAACAGAAAAGAGGAAGAAAATCACACCAGAATAAAAAGTCAGTAGGACAGTAGGAAGAAGACACTAACAGCAAAATAATGCAACTGAAAAGCAAAATGAAACAAAATTACTTCAAAAACCCCCTAAACCATCAAAAGTTCTAAGTAAACGTGCTGTTTGCAAGGAGATTGCACATTGGTAATTCTAAATTATCTAGGCTGTACTGTCCTTTTTATGAATCTCCTACTAGGAGACAGGACAGGAAGCAGCATATAGTCTGCCAAAAATATTAAAGACATATTAATCTATCACCTAATTTTGTAAGTCAGGGGAAAAAGAAATGAAAATGTTAGGTGTTCAAGGGAGGAGATGGTCAAATGGACCTGTATTTGTGGTTCCTGGTAGCTGCATCATGTCAGAAACCAGAGATTAATAGCATCTCCTTAGATMTTAATTTCTACTCCAGTGGCAGTTGCCCAGTATCAGCTGAAGATTAGGAATAAAATTTTGAGGACTGCTATAGTTGTGCCTGGCTCAGAAGCAAAGAAATGCAAACCAGCCATTGGTATGGAGAGAAGAGAGGGGAAAAAATACTTAAATGCTGCAAAAACTAATTGGTGGAAATATATTTATCTGTGCTCATTCCTATATATTCAATATATCTTCTATTTTAGTTAGATTTAAAATGGAAAAGTATTTGTAATGCTACTTCAGGCATATGTGAAAGATGAACTGGGTGAATTTCAACAAAATAAAATGTTAAACTTAGCATCAGGAGAAACATTCCAGCTGAGAGAACCACTGGGCTGGAATAATCACCTCAAGTGACTGGTGACAGACTATTGCCTGAGTAACTCAAAAGTAACAAAAATTAAATTCAGTGGGCATTGGAAAAGGTTTGGTCTAGATAACCTAATAATAGCCATTGTCAGCTCTATTTTTTTTTCCCAAAGCCAGAAGTGATTCCAAATTCATTAGTGAAAATGGGCTAACGTCATATCTTTTGCTCCTGCATTTAGATCTGCATTGGCCATGCATAATTTGGGGGTTTATTGCATGAACAGGAATAAAATAGTTATGCAAAAGGCATTTGACACAGCTGAAAATAGTAGGAATTTATTTCTAGGTATGTGGAATACAATCTGCACATGATTGTTTTCTAGGAATTTTAGCACATTTCTATTTATAAAATATCTCAGTAGCGAAGAATAAATCTTACAGAGTCTGGTAGAATCTTTTCACAAAATTAAATGCAGAGTATAATTTTTTCAGTCTCTATACTTGAGCAAAGGCTGCTGTCTTTGCTACAGAGTTCCAGTTTTAGTAATTCTGTAGAACTCAATTGAATTTTTGGTAAAAAGAACAAATGAGCTGTATTTCCAAAAGAGAACACACACTTGAAAATTATGCACTTCATTTTTCTGCTGCTTTCTTGTAAGATCTAAGAAGATTTATCTCTTACACATTTTCTCTTGCTCCCTGATCATCAGGAAAATGCATTCCTCCCTTCTCTTCCCAGCTGCAAATGTCTTCTTTATCAGAGATGTCTTCCAGCACCATCACCATCCTTTACCAGCGTTCAGGTGCCGAGCATTGCTCCTTCAACTTTAAAACACAATGGGGAAAACTCCAGTAGAGTAGCTCCCTATCAGGGGCTACTGCTAGGATCACAGCTTTTTGCCTCTTTATTGCTGGAGATTAATGGGGTCAGAGCTCTGGACGAAACCTGGATATTCAGAGTGAGATAGGTCTGCAAATCTGTCATGGCCTAAGCAGCTTAGAAGTTGTTTGACCGGTGTTGTTCCATTAGTTGGGGATCCAAATCTTAATCAGCTGGAAGGGGGAATTTTTGTCAGTTATTCAGAAAAGTCTTCCAGAAAAGTCTACATTGGTAACTTGAGTTATTTTTAATACTTTATAAATCTCCATGCTGGTGACAAGTAAAGCAATTAGAGATGGGTATTTCTGAATAGGACTTACCCAACTGGAAAAGTCCAAAGCTGTGTAGAAAACACAAAACTGAGAGTGAACCATATGTAGTAAAGCAAGTGGTGTTGCCAGGTACCACTGTCCTCTCAATTGGGAAGTCTTCTGGAATTCCTTGTTGCTATGAGACTAAATATCTCTGTATGGTGTGAACACTGAACCAGATTTTGTTCCCACTTCCACTAGTGTGGAAGTAGAATGACTGCCCTGTGGCCAGGGAGCACAATGCCACCTTCTGATGTTTTGCTTATGCAGGGTCTGATCCAAAGGCCACAGAAACCCAGGAATACTTCTCTAACTCAGAAGATCAGAGAAGTAAGACTTGTTTAAAATGGGAGAAGGAGCTATCTTGCAACTCAAAAAGAGAAGAGAAGCAACTGGGGCTTCTGACCCATTGACAGTGCATTTTTATGTGCTTTTAGTCAAAAAGGAAAGCAATGAGCAAAATTTTTCAGAGGATTTCCCTCTATAAATGTTCAAACAGATACATATTGCTTATCCTGGACTGTGTAAACTCTAAAGTTTRACACCTCTAAAATTCAGTTACCTGTGGATTTTAAAGATGCTATGTTGGGAGGAGGGAGGGGGGTAAGAGATGTGTTTGCTTAAGTATAAAATGTGTGACTTTTCTGTAGCTACTTGACACTTTTTTTCTTTTACCAGAAGACAAATAAACAAACAAAACCCAACTTGAACTGCGCCCAAGCATGGCAAATTTCTCACTAAAGTGTACATTTCAGAATGAAAGATTTACAGTGGAATTTCTCTGGTGTAGCTATGACATTGCTTTAACATTGCATTGCTGTAATCTTCAGATCTAGTAAAGCAATACATGGGTTTATAGGGATTTGTGGGAAGTTTTAAATTCAAAAGATGGTTGTTTTGAATGTTTCTCAGTTCTATCTGTGAAAAACAAAAAGGCATAGAGATGAATTTAACACACATCACCAACAGCAAGGGAGATGTTTGCCCAGTAAAAACACTGATCTTTTATTAATCTGTCCTTTCAAGCATCTGGAAACCCTTTCGTGGTTTCTTAAATTAAGAAAATATTTAAATATTAAACATAAAAAAAMCCTCAAAAAAMCAAAACAAACCAAAAAACAAAACCAGCCCACATCGTAAATGCAGACATAACCAAGGCGCTATGAAAATAAAGCTCTCAGCGTGCAAGTATTCCCTTACTTGGTTTAAGTCTCCGGAACTATGGATGTCTATCCCGGAGAAACCGGGATAGTTCACTGTCCGTCGGAGCGTTACCATCGTTGTCGGCGCGGTGCAGTGAACCCACAGCCGGCCCGAGCAGCAGMGCAGCTTCCAGCGCATCGCGGCGCTGCACGGCCGGGAGGACCCTCCTTCCCTCCCTCCCTCCGCGGAGCCGGGCCGGGCCCCGCAGCACCGTCCGCCCCCGCTGGGCTCTCCGGCCGCCGGCCCTGTGCCCACAGCCACCCGCGGTGCTGCGCACCCGCCTGTCCCCGCCTGTGTCACTGTCCCCGCCTGTGCCACTGTCCCCGCGTTACGGGTCCGCCGCTCGCCCCTCGCCGCTCCGCCCCGCGGGCCAGCGCCGACCGCGCTGCGGGACACGCAAACCCCGCGGATGTTGCGCGGCGCAGCGGAGGCGTTTGAGCGAGAGAGGCGGGGAGGGTACCGGGAGATATCCCGGCTCCGGTAGCCCCGGCTGCGCGGCCGGCAGCACTTCGGTGTGCGGCTGTTAACCCTGCCCTATCCCGCATCGCCGAGCGGCCGCCTGTGCGCACCGCGCTCGGTGCCCTGACCGGGCAGCCCCGGCCGTCGGGACGGCCCGCGGGTGCGGAGCGCCGCGTCGCGTCTGCCCCCAGCCGGGGCTGCACCACGGCCCGCAACGGCGGAGCCAAGCGCGCAGCCCCCGCGGAGCGGGTCCGCATCGCATCGCATCGCATCGCAGCACCGCCCCGGCCTTCCCGCCCCCCCCCCGCCCGGCTGCTCTACGGCAGCCAGTGGCCGCGGCAGGCTCCTTCCCCTGGAGTGGGAGGGCGGCAGCAAAATCGCAGCTTTGGTGTTCCGTTTCCTTTTTTTTTTTTTTTTTTTTATTACATTCTTTCATTTGCGCTCCCGTTTTCCGCGGGGATTGCTGCAGCGGAGGCATCAACCTGTAGACTGAGGCAGCCCGCCGTAGCCCGGCACGGCTGCTCGGAGGGCGCGTTGCGGTGCCACCGCTGGGGCGCGGCCCCGGGACAGGGTCGACCTCGCTGGCAGACGGCGGGCGAGGGAGCGGGGCCGGCCACGGTGCCTGGGGGACCTCCCGGGGCCGGGCGATGAGGAGCCCCGGTGGCGGAGGTGCGAGCCCAAAGGGAGACCAGCGATCTGTGCAAGAGCCCCCGAGCGGCCCCGCGTTTGCCGGGGACGGCGGGATGAACTGACTTCCCTCCCGCCCCCCGCACCCGCACTGGAGAGCATCTCCGAGCCGGGGGAGGAGGAAGGGGGTGCAACAAATTGCCGCCAGCCGGGAGAAGTTGCAGTAAAGAGAGATCCCTCCCTCCCGCTCCCTCCCCTCCCCGCTCGCTCTCTCCTCCCCGAGCCGTGGCAGCGAGCAGCGGAGCAGCGGCCCGACGAGCGAGCGGCACCCGCAGCCCGGCAATGCTGCAGCGGCTCCCGCGGAGACGGAGCGCTGATTCATGGGGCCCCGCGCCGGCTGCCTCGGCGAGGAGAGCGCGGCGCTGCCGCTGCCCCCGCGCGGGGTGTGAAGCCCCGGCCCCTCCTCCGCAGCCCCGGGCTCGCCCGCCCTGCTCGGGAGTGTGGTCCCTGCCGGGAGCCGCCGCGCCTGGCGCACAGAGGGAAGCGTTGATGCATCGCTGTGGAAATTCATTGTGTGACTTTCTGGGTATTTACTGAGTTTCAGACCGAGATGCAGCTCTTGAAAGCTTTATGGGCACTAGCAGGAGCAGCGATCTGCTGTTTTCTTATATTTGTCATCCACTCACAGTTTCTTAAAGAAGGTAATTGTATGTGCATGTCTACATATCCTGTTCTTTAATATTAAGATCTTTACGAGGTGCTTTAATTATTTTTACTGTTTCCAGTATGTTCTATTTACAGCAGTGCTTCCACGCTATTTTTCCTTTCCATTAAAGCCTTCTCAATTTTGTTGCTTTAGATAATAGGTAGGCTTAGACTTACATCTTTGGTAAATGTATATTATATATATATATAAATATATATATATATATGAAATCTGTATGATGTTTATATTCGATGTTTTAGCTGACGTCTCATTTCTTTATGGGGCATGTATAGTGTATAGAAAATATTTGTTGCTATCAGATGACCACAAAACAGTAGTCATCATGGGAATATTAATAAAGAAAAAAAACCTCCTTAACAAGTAAACGTCTTATTTTTATACCAAATCAATAGGCATCCTTTTCCTCTTCCTTATTCAGTACATTTTCAATAGATGGCACTAAAGTTCTATGGAAAGGGCAGGGCAGAGCAAATCCTGGGCATTCAGCATCTTCCTTCTCCTCACTGCCCCGMAACGGGAAGAGGCCTTTGCATGGCTTCAAGGCTCCTGTTTTTTCCACCTTGTGGTCAGAAAATTGTGATTACAATTTACAGGAGAAAATAGTTTGGATTTGGGACTGGSTTTCCTCTTGTTTTTTGGGKTTTTTTTTTGTTTTTTCCCCCCCGACTTGAGTTGAGTGGAAAAAAATATATTTGATTGAGTAGAGGGATTTTCCTCTCCTTCCATTGCTCCTTTTCTGTTTTGTTTGTTTGTTTCCTTTCTTCARGAAATTAGTATTTTCTTTTCTTTCTCCTACTGCTAAAATAATTCTTCCACTTATTATTTATATAGCAAACTGTAGTCTGACATTCACGTGTGAATCCTGARAAATGTATATGTGTTTGGTGGTGTGTGGGAAAGTCCAGTCCTGTTTTTTAAGCAGTGTTAACAAATACAACACAACAGGATGGGAGTTTTGGTGAACCTATTTTTTCTTTTTTACCATTGTAATATAGTTGAGATTACAGCTGGAGGGAAAAGGAGCCAAGCTCAGCTTGGAATGCTGGCTGAGCAAAGCAAGGAGAAAACTTTTTTGTGACTGGGACAAAGTTTCACTCAAGGCTGGACAAAGTGACAACCTTGCAACCACTGAAATACTGGTACTGGTTTTAATTTAGTGTCAGTCTAAAAAAAGCATGAGATGGTATTTTTACAGGGTTTTGGTTTTTTTTTTTAATTTTTTTTTTTCTGATTTGCCTTATTTGGTTAATTTAGAAACATTATCCAGATTCCTCCGGTGTTAAAGATTTCTCCTTTAAGAAACCTACCCATGCTGTAATTGCATTGTGTGCAATGCCTCCCACATAGGGACTTATTTAACATTCTTTTAGAATGCTCAGACAACTGTATTTATATATATCTGTCAAATGACATGGCCCTGTTTTGAGGAGATTTTGTAGAATTTCAGGCCATTTTTTGACACTATTTGCCATTATGCAGCTTTTTTTCTTCTTCAGTGTTTCAGGGCTTGAGGTCTGTGTTACTGTAAAAAATCCATAAAGGAAGAAGCATTTTGTTGCCCTTAAAATCTTTCATCTTGCCTGGTACAAACAGAAAGCTAACAAATTATTTTATAAAAACAGAAAATGTGGCCATGCATGAAGGACTTTTAAAAAGTCTACATTTCTCAGCAATTATAACCATTCTTAATGTGGACTGCAGACAGCACACTGAAGCTCTTGAGCTTGTTGGATAACTTAATTGCATCAGTTTGTTTATATTTGCTCCTGACATATTTTTACTTTCTTTAGCAATGAGAACTACATACTGACTGTAAATTGACTTTATTGGGATAGTTGTCAGACTTTTCGAGACAGGTCCTAATATCCACAATAGCATTTTGACCCCTTTTGTGTAATTACTTCAGCAGTGTATGTATTCCTTCCTCCCTGTAGTTTCAGTAAGGACACTGGATAGTTCAGWGGAGTTGAATGAAAGTCTGCATGGTACAACTGAGATTTTTCTTTTTGAAGAACTTTTGAAATAAAAATGGTTTAAGCATAATATATTTAAATGAGAAATAGATAATATTTTATTTAAGCTATATATTGTAAGCAGTTTGCCAAATAAGATTTAAAATTACTTTTTTCTTTCTYATTTAAAACATGGTGTTTTATGTTACTTTCAATAAGAAAATGAGAGAAAGTGTGAGGAAAGAACTAGCAAACAATTTAACCATATGTCTACCACACTAGTTTATTTAATAAGTATAAAGAAGAATATGTGTGAGATTACCTCACTACCTTCATAAGATTTGAAATTGTTTTCTGATGTCAGAGTTTGCCTTTCTATTATAATTTTATAAAAAGTTAGAAATGCTGTGTCTCCTTGCACATGATGTTAGGCTGTTGATTTCCTGGCAAAAAAAAAAAAAAAAAAAAAAAAAAAAGATTTATTTCCCATTGGAGCCTAATGAGCTACATGGGTTTGCTATTTGTAACTCAGCTGTGTGGTCAAATTCCTGAACTAAATGCTTGGACATTTTAATTTGGTTATTGCTTGTGCAGAAGGAGAATTTCCTGTCATCCAAAGAACATTCAAATAAGCCACCAGTTTGCCTGGCTTGTTCAGATTCGCTGATAACACCTATCTCCCGAGACAAGTTGACAGGACAAGTTCATACAGCAAGCATCTCTTTTGTATGCAAGGAAATTGATTTAAGAAGAATTAGGAAAAGTTTAGACTTAATTTATGAACGCATATTCTTTCCATTTTTGCATGTTTCATACTATTTACTGGTTTGTTTTTTTCCCCAGAGCTAGGTTTTAACAGAGAGCTGACATAATCTTCACTTCATACAAAATTATGTAATTACTTCAGGTCTTTTTCTGTGTTCATTTTCCTTTAACTCACTTGGAATTACTGATGTTATCTGGTCCATTTTGCTGTCATGACCTATTAACACAACATATTTTTGAAATTTCAGTTGTACTGCATGGCTATGGTCTGTAGAGTTTTCATGACATCCAGCTGAAACTTACTACTAGAGCCAAATACTCCTTCAGTCCCATTCATAAATATGAGATTGCAACAGTCAACTGAGATTTTTTCATAATGTTGTTTTAGTTGTTTTAGTTCCTATGCTGAATTGGCCCTGTCTTAATTCTTAAATATTTTTATATACATTTGTGAATTGAGGCAGTTTGGTAGTAGCATTACAGTACTGCCATATAAATGGTGTTAAGAAACAATGAATGCTTATTCTGAGATGAGTGGGAAAGAGCTGTTTAAATGTCTATCTTCATTAATATATTTTTTCAGGAAGTGAAGAATGGTTGACACAGGGTGCTATTTTTCCACACTTAGGCTTTTGTGTGGAAATACAGGTCGTCCTGTGGCTAATCCGTTCCCCTATGTCCAATCTGTCCTTCAGTGTTTCTAAAAGATGAATAGAGCTGTGAACCCAGAAAAGGGTATTGTGATATATAATTGCAGTCCCATGCCTGTCTGATCTTCCTGCAAAGCAGTTTAACATACTCTAGTCAGCTGCAGTCAGTATGAAGGACTGTTCAAAATTTCAATATCTAAAACTTTTTGCATACACTATTGAAAATTGAAAGTAGCAAAGTAAATTCACTATCCCTGTCTGACTTTAAATGAGTCATTATCTATTATTGTTTAACACATTTATTCAAAGAGAAATGAAAAACGTTTGAGTTGATGTTGTACCCTATCAATTGTGGGAACTCCTTTGCCCCTGACAAGGACCTCTTTCACACAGTAGAACATTTTAACCATTCAAATACAGCAGTGAGGGGGAAAGGTAAAGGATACAGTTTCTAAATGTATGTTTGCATCTCACTGAAAGTAGGGCAGTTAGGGAGTGACTTCAGAGGGGTATGTGTACATGGCAGACAGGATGTGTTACAGCTCTGGATATACTTTAAAACTTTGTTTATGTGCTGATTGCTCATTAGGAGATGGAAATATCTTATTTATCAAAGGTGCTTTGATATTTTGAATGGTTTAGGAAATTAGGGTGATGTTAATCTTGTTTGGAGAGAGTGCACAGAAACATAGATTCAATCTCAACAATCTGACTTAAAGTATAGAAGATTGCAATATTCAGATCTCAAAATCATATTCTTAATCTGTTGGGTAGATGTTCACTTGTAAGCTCTGTAAAATAGGGTGATTTGCTGTTGATCTGCTGCAGTAGTAAAGTAGAGACAAGAGAATTCCAATACTTCTGCTACAATCACATGATTATGTCTACAAACCAGAATTTTAGTATCATTTGTGCAGATTTAGTGTATACTGATATGTATGAACAAGGTGTCTGTTTAGCACATTTTTCTTTTATTTTTTCATCATGCAGAARTTAGCAATTATTGGTTACACTTGTTGGCACTTAGGTGTCAATAATATGAGAATTAGTGTCACAATCATGAAACATACTACAGCACTGTCTCTAAAAGATTGCAATATTACACATAATAACTTGGCTGAGTTTTATATCTAATGTCTTTTTTTCTGTCATTTTWATACAGATTTAAATATTTTATCCTGCTCTAAAAGTACAGAAAAAGCTTTACGCATAGTTTTGTTTTTCACATGTACATTTTGACACTGACATTAACAAGGCACATATTCTGTTTGGCTGTGTAACCCCAAACAACTCTGCTACTCTTCTGCTAATGTTTGAAAATGTCTACTGACCGTACACCCAAGATGATTTTTTAAAGAGCTTTCTGTTCATATAACCTGATGGTTTGAGGAACTTGGTGTTGCTAATGCTTACTGCTGTGTAAAACATTTTGAGGGAAGGAGTTATCTTCTATAACATTTTGAGCCTTTGGCCCTCAAAATTTTCCTAGAAAGAATTTGGATAGAACTTAATATGACAGATCATATTGCCAGCCTTTCATTTTTCTTTTATGTTTAAAACATTAAAAAATACTTGAACCAGTTAAACATAGAAAGTTAACTGCTTTTAAGAATGTGGGGAAGAAGAAGTTTTGGTTTATTTTGGAGTTATTTTTTTCAGTTTGCCCTTTTATGCTTTATCTGTGTCTCAAAACAGTAAGATACCTTGCGTAGCAGATGTGCTGCATATGTTACCTGTATATATAGTAAAACCGAGTTGAGGACGGTGTGTCCCAGCTGCAAATTTGCTGAAGGCTTTGTTACATTTAATACACAATGTAGTATAATCTTTTCTACTGCCTATCCTCCATACATTTTTTGGGGGGTTGCTGTGAAGAGGCAGATGTGAATGATATTATCAGCGCAGCACATCGGGGTAGAGAGAGGCAGCACAGAATGCAGAAGTGGAAGGTTTCCTYTTCCCATCCAGGAATCAAAACTGCCATTTGAAAAGCTCTAAGCTTGAATAAGGTCTACATAGGGAAGAAAATGAGAAAGGTATCCAATCTTTCTTTGAATTTTTTTGTATAGTTTTATGGCAACTAAATAGAATTAAGACCCAGATCAGTGGTTATGTGATAGTGTGTGCACACTGGAGCTGCAGAAAGATGAGAAGAGGTCCTGCTTTGAGATAAAATAGCCTTGTGTTTGAAATGTTTTGACGTTTCCAGTCCATTGTTGCTTTTTGGCTTTATGTTCGTTTTTTTTTCCAATGGGATTAGAGAGGTGTAGCAGCAAAAGGAAGACATTCAGACAAATTTCTCAGTCATTTTCTTTTCAGGGAGGCAGGAAAGATGTTTTCTAAGTAGCATCTGCTGTGCCGGGATRCACCAAGAGGGGGAGTCTGACAGGTTTTTCTACCCATGGGAGGAAGCTTTGAAATAGTCTTTCGCTTTGGGTGTTTAATATGAACTACTTGTATGTCTTCACAGGGAACTGCACCATCGATGGTATAAACCTCCTACTTTTCCCGACTGAGCAACTTAAAAAAAGCCATTAGTAAGAGATTTTCAGTAGCCTTTTTACGATTGCCTGTTTTCATACCCCAGGAGCACGAGTGATGAATTATTGACCTTTCTCAGCATTTATCAGCACTACCTGTTCCTAAAGACAGTACTATAGACTGATGTGAGTCACATCATACAAAAGTGAATGCTTTTTAGATCTGCTGGTTAATATTTATTTTTCTCTTTTCTTAGCAGGCATACACTGTATGAAATATTAAACTGCCAAAACAAGACACACACAACTGAGACTTTTTGAAACTGAACTAAAAAGGCCAAATGAAAAAAAAAAAAAAGAACCAAACATGTATTTACAAGTTGAGTTCAATATAATATTGCTGAGAAAAGCCATATTTTTTTTTTTAAATTCACTAGTCAAAATATAGATGAAATTATTCTTTTCACATATGTATTTAAAAAAAGCTCTTTATAATCATATGAAGAAAATAATAAGCCACACAATTGTGCTGATTATAATAACTGTATTTGTTTTCTGGCAATATTTAGATATCCCAGTTGGAATTGGTTGCTCAGCTGAGTAGGACTGGCCAACTGGGGGATTTATTCCACCCAGTATCTAAATTTTAGCATTTATTTTTCTTAGAAATTATATCCTCTTGCTACTTATAACCCATAGTGATAGTAGGTTCTGTTTAATAACAAAATCCTATTATTTGACTAAATGTGTTTTCTATGCTTGTTCTAGAAATCCAACACAACATAATGAATCTGCCTATTCATTATATTTTACCTTTGGCACCACGTCAGTTCACAAGTAAATCTTTCTCAGAACAATAGATCTTCCTACTAATTGTTGTTACCCTTGTGAAAAGCAATGAGTAGCATGTTTGGAATATGTCCAAGCAGCAAATTAACATATAAATAACCAATACCAATATTTTCTTAAAGCAGACAGTGTACCAATGTGGGTTTTCACATGAGTGATGTATTATTTTTGACCATAKAAAGGAAAGGAGATTGTATTAATTTATCAGGTGAAAAATAAATATTTGTAATAGACAAGTATTTTCTGGATCTCAGTGTCTTTCTAATGTGCCACCAGGCTATGTGGTGTTTCAAAGTCTGGATGTTTAATTGCAGTCACACATGAGAAAAGATTAAGTGGATCCATGTGAGAACAAAGGGAATAGCTAAATCTTTAGGAGATATGACCTAGAAAAAAGAACTAAAGACACTAGTGTTACCAAGCTTAGAGAAGAGATTACTAGCATGCTAAGAGATTTCAGTAGGTAAAATTCTGCCTTGAGAATGAGAAACCATCCTTTCTGTGAAGTGAGAAGATCACAAGAGGCAATGAATGCAAAGTAATTTGAGGGAAGTTTAGGCTAGATGTTGGGAAAGGTTGCAGCAGGACAGATTTGTGCTGATGCTTTAGGGAGGACTTGCCAGTGGCAAGAACAGTTAAGCACTGGAATAGATTTTCTTGAGAAGTTGTGGAATAGGAGAGTTTTATTTTTAAATTAAAATGTTGTCTGTGGGAACAGAATTCTTAACTTGAAGCTGACAGGTGGCCTAAGTGACTTCTTGAAGTCCCTTGAAGTCTGATTCTCCTAAATGTGCACTTACCTAAAACTTACAAAGGTGAAAGTTATTTAAACATCTGACTTTAGGAATTTTCTGTTGACTGTTGAAGTGAATAGGCTCATGAGAAATTATCCTAGAATCTGAAAGTATCAGAGAACAAAAGAAATTTCAAGAAATCAGACAGTGTTTGAAGTAGTTTATTAGCTAAAACATACCTTTCTTTGAGTTGCAGACATAATTTAAAACAAAAGCAAAACAAAAAATGGAAAATATCATGGTTCATTTAAATAAAGATCACTTTCTAAGTGTTGTTGATGTTGCAAGCTATTTAGGACTCAGAGGTGTCCTGAATCCGGACATTGCTCTGTTTGTACTTCCTAATATGCAAAGAGCAGTGAAATAGGGACATTAGTCTAATTCACTTTCTCATACTTCTTATAAGATGAGGAGTTGTGTTAAGGATTGTTGGTTTCTGCCAGTCTGCCCTTGTTACCCCAGCATGTGAAGGGCTTATCTCCAGGYTGCCCTATGGCTGCTCTGGCATCTGGGACAAAAAGCACAGAACCAGCCCCACATCAGGGTGAGCTGCAAACRGCTTCACAAAGATTCTCTGTTAACGTGTGCCTGTTTGGTGCTATGGGTGATTAAAAGCTTTGTGTTCATTGCAGTCTGCAATGCTGTGTACCTTTATGCAGTACTGTTCAATTTTTATCATGTCTGTATAGTTCTAAATCCAGTAGCAAAAGGAGAATTAGCAAGCTGTGCTGACAGAAAGGCTTGTGGGTCGATACAAGGACAGGGAGAGATCACTCACTAATTACCATCACAGACAAATTCTTCTTAATAAAGAATTAATTCAGGGAAGAATTAATTTAATTTATTGCCAGTTGAAATCAGAGTAGGGTCACAAGAAACAAACCCAAATCTTAAAACACCATCAGCGCATGACTCCCTTCTTCCCAGGCTTCACTTTGCTCCAAGTTTTTCTGCCTTCTCTCCTTAGTGGTGCAGTGGGATGGGAAAGAGTGGTTGCAATCAGTTCATCACACAGTCTCTGTTGCTCCTTCCTCTTCACACTCCTCCCCAGCTCCAGCATGGGGTCCCTCCAGTAGAAGAAAGTCCTCCACAGACTTCTCCAACGCGGGTCTTTCCACCCATGTTGGATTTGGGTTGGTCAATCAGGAGCACTCTGCTGCAATGTGGGCTCCTTTCTCTCCTGATCCAYAGTTCCTGCCAGTGTAGGATTCCCATGAGGTCACAGCCTGCCTTGGGCACCTCTCTTGCCAGAATGGTGGGGTCTCTCAGAGGGTGCAGGTGGATCTCTGCTCTATTCTGGATCTCCAAGGCTGCTGGGGCACAGCTGCCTCACCATGGTCTGCACAGGAATCTGCTCTGATGCCTGGAGCACCTTCTCCCTCTTCTTCACTGACCTTGGTGTCAGCAGGGCTGTCTATTTCTTTCACATATTCTCACTCCTCTTTTTTGAATGCTGCTGGTGTTCCACAGATTTCTCCCCCTTCCCTTCCAAATGTGTTGTCTCAGAGGTGCCACCACCATCACTGATGGATTTGGCTCCGGCCAATGGTGTGTCCATCTTGGAACTGGTTGGAATTGGCTTCATTGGACATAGGGGAAGCTTCCAGCATCTTCTGACAGAAGACATGCCTAAAGGCCCCCATCTCTCCCCAAACACCTGCAACCAAATCCATTCATAGTCCACAGCTTGTTCTTGGGGCAAGTTCTGTGTGCAGTTTTTTTTGTGTATAGAAGAGTTATGCACTACAAGGTCATTCTGCTTAGAGATATAGAAGACCTGGGTATTGGTCACTGTTTTCTTGAGCAGCATTAACATTTCTTAAAAGACAGGAAATAAAGTTTTTTAGAAGTTAATGCATTGCAGGTTAAAATTTCTTTATCCCTTTTCGCAAGCTTTTCAAAAAGCGCTTGCATTTTATGTGGTTTTGTGCTGACTGCTAATTAATCCTGACAACGATGTTACATATATCTTTTGAAATTTTCTACTGTTTTTATTGTATTAAATTACATGTTTTTTCTACATTAATCTTTCAATACAAATTTATGGCTTTAAGGAAGAAAAAAACAAACCTCTGCTCCATTAGCAGAGTTGTGCATGTTTTGGAGATGTGCACTGTTAATCTGGGAGAAGATTTAGCCTCAAGAGAATCAAACAGTTGTTTGAAATGGTCAATGCTTGAGTATCACCTTGCTTATGGCTATGAACTAATTGAGATTAAAATGAAATGGTTGTGAAGATGCTTTCTCTTCCTGAGCATCAGCAGGTCCCATTATCTGTTAATACTTAAAAAGTATTATTTAGTCATTAAGAAAAATGAATGTACTTTTTTATTCCTCTTTTGTTCTAGCTTTTGCCTTTGTTTTTACAATACATGCTGGTAGAGGAAGTTAAGAGTCTTCAGCTTCATTTATTGTGAAAAGATCTTGTAGCTGTTTTAAGCATTTTTGTGTACTTGGCTATAAAACTATATAGATTGCACCAGATGCTGCCTTATCTTATTTTATAGAATTATAATGGATGCTGATGAGTTTTAGATGCAAGCCTTTAAAGATAAAAATAATTTTGTTTTGTGCTTTTTCCTTTGGTACAATGTAGTAACAGCCCCATTATACTGGATCTTTTCACCTTTCCATTATTTTTACATTTTAGTAAAAAACTTTTGTATTTTAATATTCTAAGAAGTTCAGAGTCTTCCCTAAAGAGTACAAAAGCATTAAACATGTAACATGTAAACATTAAAACATTGAGCGAATCGTGGCATGATTTTCAAGTGGGCTGAAGCCCCAAGAACTGCCATTACCTACAATGAGAGATTRTGTGATAAAATATATAGGTTAAGCATTTTCTTGGCCATGTCYACTTACTAATTTAATGTCAAGGTCCAACAGATTCATTATAATTACTGGTTAATTCATAACAGACAAATATCCATTTGTTGTGACATATAGCTATGACTTGTAGTGTTCAGTGTTTGTAAAAAAGGCATTGTAAATCTGGTGAATGAAGTAGCAGCAGTTTTTTCCTTTTTGTTGCACTTTCCTGAGCCCAAAAGCATTTTGCAAACCACATAAAGCGTTTCACTTTTAAGTAAACTGTCTTTGGTAACAGCCTTAAGAAGGTAATCTTTACGGTATTAATGTTGAAAGGAACAATATGATTAGAGAAAAATGAGTGTGCTATTTGATGTGAGGAATGAAATCTTCTCTCCATTGAAATTGATGCTGAACTTCTTGCTGTTTTCACTTGTACTTGTGTTTTAACTGTGCTGGGCAGCACTGAGGTTCTACTTTGGTATATTTTTGCCTTGGTTAATTGACTTGGGAAAGCATCTTTTCCTGTCTGTAGGATGTGTGAGGTAAATGCCTTTGGAAGATAATACCTACTGAAACTCTTCAAATCAACTTTAAAGCATGTATTTTCCTGGGAAGGTTCTGGTTCACACTGCAGTTCCTTGTCCCATATTTGGGCTCTCCAGCTCCCGATGACACTGTTTTCTGATGGTAAAATTAGGTTATTTTCCTTATTCCACAGACCTTAAAAATTATGGCTGTTGTGCAACTGCATACTCCAATGCAGAGAATTATTAGTGTTAGTAGTGTGGGCTTGTACTTAATTATGCTCTTAGGCCTTATCAAGAGCTGGAACTGTATCCTTSCAGTCACTTAACAAATATAGAGACACTCACTCTTCACAGAAGAAGTGCAAGAAAAAGATTGTTAAATTATACATGAGCAAGCAGTTAAAATAACAGAAGTTATGAAATATCATTTCTCCTCAGTGTCTCTTCACAGGCATAATGTTTTTCTTCATCTAGAATTGCTGGATTTCTTTAGTAGTTCTTGTCCACTTCTGGTTTCTGTCTTGAATGCTCTCCCAAGAGAATGCAACCTCCTGCATGCACACATGGAAATATGGGCAAAAAAGGAGATGGTCAAGGGTTCTCTTATGATTCTGAACACTGTGGAGTTTTTTTTTTTCCCCTAGTTTCTAGGCTCTCTTGGAAATAAATTCCATATTCACTCTGCCTGTGTTCTTATATAAGTATAGCCTTGGCTGTCCCTGTACCCACTATAAAATTGTCACAGTCTGATTTTTCGTTTACAATAGGGCTGGCTGCATGATCTAGTTCACAGGACTTTAGAGTTTTCTGTATTAGCTAATGTATTACCAGTGTCCTGATTTGAATTTTTAGAATATAGTCTGATTTTTTTCATTTCTAATACTGACAGAGAACTAAGATGAACATAGACTTTGTGCCCTTTTTATAATTTATTCATCTTTGTTATATGGGGATTTTTCTCTAGATGRCTCAGTTGAAAACTTCCAGGCAACTGGTCCCTTAGGAAGACAGCGCAGATCCCAGAATCATAGATAGAATGTTTGGGTTGGAAGGGACCTTAAAGATTATAATCTATTTCCAGCCCCCTAACATAGRCAGGAGCACCTTGTACTAGACCAGCTTGCTTACATGACCATGCTGGGAGACCAAGTTAAATGCAGTTACGCTCCTACATTTTCACATGCATTTTATTGTAGTGATGTTTTAAAGTTTTCTTCTTCATTTTTGTGAGCTCCATTATGATAAGAGCTAAAATGCATTAGATTTATAATAATTTCCTAATATTAAACCCGATTCATTGAAGTTATGTATGTTTAGTAATTTGTACTGTGGTGTAAAATGAATTGAAAGTCTCTATTTGTTGCAAGTATTTTAATGAGTAGTTTGAAAATTATTCTCAGTTCTCAAGATGAGATTTGCAAATCTCTCTTTTTCAGCAGACAAGAAATGGGAGTCAAATTAAGAGGAGTAGCTTTTCTGTCAGATTCATTCTAAAGCTATGACTCTCTGACATGGTGATGAKGTCAGATCTATCTCTAGGCTTACATAATTCCTGTATTGTTCCCTCTAATGGGAACTGCAGACACCTGTGCATCTTTAGGCAGGCAGGTTCTTGAATGCAGTAAGTCTGTCCAGTACTAGAGAAKTAGATGGAAAAACAATTTTCTTCATAAAAAAGCAGAGCAATCACACTTTATTTTCCAGATTTTTGAATTGTTGTTAAGAAAAAAAGGGGAGGAAAACCCCACAGTAAAATTTCAATGAAATTATCRGTAAAAAATACAAGAAAAGGAATGAAAAGTGCAGCATATTTTAGTTTTCTAAAAGTTTATATTTTTAGAAATCAAAGAGAGAAGACTTTGCCAAAAAACTCATTGGTTTGTTTGCTTTCTCCTGCACTTATTTGTTATGGTTTAAAAGTCAAGGTTAAGCAGAGATGTGCGTATGAACTGTGATTTAATCCTGACTTCTTCACACTGTAGCTTCATCTTTTAGTATAAAGTTATCCATTTAAAGTAAAAAGCTATACTGATTCCATATATGAGAAAAAATTATGTACAAACATAAAGGATATGCAGAGTTTGTTATGAAGCTTTAATGTTAATTTACATTTGGAAAAAACAAAAAGTTGCCATAGTAACTTGTAGATTGCAAAAATTTTCTAAATCTGATGCATTAGATTGAGGAAACTCTTAACTTGCATTACATGTTTCTCAAGTTCTTTGAATAAGAACATAATTCTGTGTATTTGTGGGATTGGCCACAAATTTGTGCAAAATGAAAGAATACGCAAACATTAGTTAAGTTATGCAAACTGAGTCTTTTGCAATCAGCTCTCTAATTATGTTGTTCCTAAGATAATTGTTGTTTTGGAGTTTTTCCCTAAAATGTGAAAAATATATAGATATAAGATTGTGTTGCATCTCTGTCGCTCAGCAACTGTGCAGTTAATGCTGATGATTTTTAAACATGCAGGGCAGTATATTCTGTGTGTTCCCATAAATTTCTTTTCAATTTTGTTTAAATGGCTAACTTTTTTTCTCCAGAACAAACTTACCAATAATACTTTYATATGAAACAGGGCTTTGATGAACAGATGAGAAGATAGAGTTTAATAATGGGATTCATTTTTGCTATTTTAAAAGGCCAGTTTTAATACTATGCACTGTGAGTATTGTAAACTCTATTTCCGAGTGCTATGGGCTGCTCTGTTACCTTTTCCAGGTGCAGCCAAACAGCAAATCACTTATATGGGCAATTTGCAGGGTCAGTTTTTTGACTAGTTGAYTTACTGCATACCTTAGCTCTCAGCAAACAGCCAGTTTTTATTTTCAGTGYTATTTATATATTTTAAACCGATTAAGAAATATGTAGGAAAGCTTGTTTGCACCCATTGTCTAATGCTTTCTAAATATCACTGTTGGGTCCCTCTCTACTGATGATGGCCAGTAAGCATTTGACTCATGGAAGGTCTAAGCTATTTTACGTTTTATGGTGAAATTTTTGCTGATGTCTGATACAGTTGAGTTTTATAGCTTGGGTAGTTTTTCCATACTGGTATGCAAAATTTAAAAATAGATCTCATTTTTGCATATGTTAAATGTAATAACAGGAAGTACTTGCAACTAGATAGCACTAATGTATACCACCCTTACCATTTTTCAGCTGCAGTTCTGTTGCAAAATCTCTTTTTCCATCATAAATTTTTAGTATATATTTTTTAATTAGCATTTATTCTTTCCTATAGAATCATAAAAAATAAGTCAAAAACCACACAGCAGATCTGAGTATACCTAGACCATTGTTTTGCTTTCAGACCTCTCATGATGGAGATTCTACAGCTTTCCCAGATTTTCATGCTGCACTCATCTGTTATGTCTGCATTTACTCTTGAGTGGTTGCTGTGGTATCAATCATTTTGTCATGTGGGAAGGCTGGAGCAAAAAGCACACACACACAGGCATACAGAGCTCTTTGAAATCCTAACATGTTTAACCCAATTAAATCGTAAATATAGTACTTTGTGTGTGATTGCTGGGTTGCAATTGCAGAATGTGTTGAATAGCAGATCAAAAGGCAGTGTTCAGTCCTGCTGGGGGGGATGAAGACTTGCTGAGGACACCCAGAATCAGTGGTGAGCTGTGGCATCCCTGAGAAGTCAGTGCTGGGACAATCCTGTTGTTCCTTGGCTTCTGCCCCTGAGGGAGCTGCAGCCACTTTTCTATGCCT
>NW_026624104.1:149698-174526 GCF_030028575.1 Malurus melanocephalus | reverse complement strand
TATGTGTAGACAGCCCAGATATTAAAATTAATAGAACAAAATCAAAAGCTGATTTCCTGAAATGAGACAAAAATCACCTGGGTTTATATTTTAATTTCCCTTGCACATTACAATTTAAAATCAGTCTATGACTATTCAGAATCCCTAGTTTGCTTTTCATTTAAAGCTTAAAAAATAATTTTCCAGGACTTGACTATAAACTTTTAGCTGCATCCTTTATCTCCCTTCCTGTTTTTCTGAACTGCATCTTCTTGGTTTACTGAAATTTCAACCTCTTAAATTTGTCTGCTTTGAGAAACTTTAAGCTTCTGTGTTTTGCAGTAAACTGTATGAAGCACCAATCTCTATAAAGGAGGATTATTCTTATGTGTAAATTCTCTAGAATATGCTAAATATAAGTGCAAATTAGGATACTGCACTTCAGTTTCTCCTCTTTTGTAGTTTGAGACTTTTCATGTGCATTATTTTTGTAACATGTTTTATTAGTTCTACTTCAGAGACATTTGGGTGGTTGTTTTGTGATACATAGAAAACAAATAATTTTTAGGAGCTTAATTGTTACCAGTTGTTCATAGTACATAGCTGTTCCCATAAGCAATTTATAACAGTATGCCAAGATTTTGAGTACTTGTAAAGAACAGCAAACTTCCTCTTTCCTGAAGTTCTCAGAGATTAAGAGGCCTTTAGCATCCTTTACAAAGAATTTGGTGTCTCTCCCTCTTGTACATCAGCAAGATTTCCTTGTTGGTAGAGCTTTCACTGCTGTTGCTATCACACCCTTCTGGCAAGTGGTGAATACATTTCAGTAATTGTGTTCACCCCTAGCTACATGAAATATGCCCTGTAACTCCTCTGGCCCCTATCTATCCTTTCTGAGGTGTTTGCACAATTGTTTGGCATTCTTTGCCCAAGCTAAGTCCTAAGGCTTTATTAAAATATTTTCTATCTATTATGAAATTTCCATAAGCTCTTAATAAAGCTCTAAACTTACTGAAGCTGTTATGTCTTACATCCCTCAAAACACTATGATTACAGCTCAGATGGTGTGGCCACTCATGGGCTTGCAGACTTATAACAACTTGACTCCCATGGAAAAGTCTCTTTTTCCCTTCTGTGGTGACCAAAATTGAGAAATGCATTTATATCTTTAAATGTATATATTGGTTAATGTCTCCTGACTGCCTGTAGTAGGATTAAGAATATATTCCTTTCTCCTTCACTGTATCCCACTTAAATGGTTCAGGCAGGCCATGGAAAGAAAATGCAAACTGAAACACAACTGCAGCACACAGGCTACAACATAGGCAAGTCCCTTGTCAGGTTTCAAAGGTTTATATTTACCTTTACAACCTGTGCTGCTGAGCACTTTGTCACAAGTGAAAACCTGATCATGCCCTTGCGGGTTCTCCAGGTACTGAAATAAGATTTTCTTTATTTCACTTGTAGGTACATGCTGTACCATCAAACCCAACTAGCCAGAGAGACTAAATGGAAAACTATCAAGAGAAATTAATTTTGTGGCTATGTTTATATTGAACTGGAGTATATGAGAATAATTACAAAAAAAAATGAATAATTGCTTGCATTCAGTATTTAAAATTGTGCAATTTAAGGACAACACTGATGCTTACATACTTTAAGGACAAGGCTGGCAGGAATTTGAAATTTATTAGATAGCATGAAACTGATAGTGTTTTTAAATCTTGGAGGTTTCCAAAGTACTGTACTGGCAGTCTCTCACTTCATGTGCTACTTCTGAACACCGATCTGGCAGCTCTATATCAAATAGTTTGTACAGGCTCCTGGTGCAAGGGCAACTGGACAGATTCATGGTCTCCATGAAATACTGCTGCATTCTTCAGGAGCAAGGGGTTGCCATGGGTAGGCTTTATATTGTGCTCAAAACTGTGCATCAGCGTTTTCTGAGGTTCTGGGCTTTTTCTGCTTTTAATGATCTGTTGTAAAGAAAGACCTCTTTTTCTCTTTTGTAACCTCTCCCTGTGTTGCTTACGGTAAAAAGTGGGAATCAAAGTCTTCTAACCATCTGGAGAAACAGAGAATCCTAAATAAACAAGAATAGCAAAAAAATACAAATAGCAGTACTGTAAAATAGCAAGAACCCAACAGGCTTCCTCTGCACAGTGACTCTGTAGATTAGGGAGTGTACTCCCACTTCTTTTCTCCAGGGTCTTCTAATGCTGAAAGAACATGGAGAAGTTTTACCACTGCTGCTACAGTAAGCGAAATTACAGTACTGTGGAGAGCAATCTGGCAGCGTTTAAAGAGCCATGGTACCAGCCTGAGCAGGTTACTCATCTGAAAGTGGAATGCCTGCTTCTTGATTACTATTGGTACATATTTATCTATTTTCATTTACACATTAGACCTTCTGGGCTAGGATCGGTCTCAATTCTCCCTTTGGCTGGAAGGGAAAAAAAATATTTCTGGCATTTTTCAGGGATAACTGTTGAAAAAAAACAGGATATATTAACAGTGACAGAGAAATGCCTATTCCTTAAATAAATGAAATAGCCTCAACATGAAGATAACGCCTGAGACCACACAACTGGTGGAGCATTATCCATGCTCTAGTCTTACTCTCCAGTGAGCACCTCCAGAGGCATTTGCCATCCATCAAGGGGGTTTCTCCTTTCAGCAAAGAACCCGCGCTTTACCCTACTACCCTGTGATATTGTTTACTCATAAAACAGGGTCCCTGCGAGCTGACATGCCCGAGACCCTTCTCAGGTGCTAGAGCCCAAAGATGTCTGAGTCTGCCCGGGGCGGAGGAGGCTCCGCAGCCCCCGGGAGCCGCCGGTCCCTGCTCTTCCCCGCCCCACCCGGCTCCGCTACAGGTGGATAAAGGTGGCTCTTTCCCAGCTCCCTTCTTTCCTCCAGCTCTCCCTCCTTCCCGGCGGCTCTCCACCGGCGCCCCCCTCCCCTTTCCTGTGGAGGGGTGCGCGGAGGGGGAGCGGGCGCTGCCGGCCGGGGGCGCGGCTCCGCACCTGAGCGCGGCTCCCCAGGGCGGGGACGGGCCGGGAGCGCTCTGCGGGGCCCGGAAAGCTGTGTGGGGCCGGGGCTGACGAGCGGGGGGCTCCCGGCGCCGGAGGCGGCGCGGCGGCATCCCCATCCTCCTTCTCCTCCCTATCCCTCCGCCTCCTCCCTTCCCTACCTTCCCCCGGGCGCCCTCTGCACTTTCTTCTCGAACCACCCTCGTAGACAAACTTTGATGGGGAACCTCGCACCGCGCTGGAAAAATGCCGGTTATGAAGGGATTACTGGCACCCCAGAACACCTTCCTGGACACCATCGCCACCCGGTTTGACGGCACACGTGAGTCCGGGCTGGGGCTCTCCGGATGCCCGGAGAAGGGGATGCTCGGGGGGCACTGCGCGTACGGCGGGAGCTTCCTCTTCCCTCCCCTCCGCCCCCCGGGGGTTTCCCTGCTGCCAGAAGCCGGCAATGAGGAACGGGAGGCGAGGGAGCTCCCAGCCTCTCCCTCCCTCTTGCCTGGCTTCTCCGCAGCAGGTGAGGAGAGTGCCGGGTCCCCGCCGTGCTCGGTCCCCTGCGCGGAGGCTCCGAGCGGGTTGAAGCCCGGCTTCCCGCAGCAAAGTTGTGCGCTGGGCTGGGGCTTCCCCCGCAACCCGGGCAGCCGAGACACCGCCAGGGAAAGGCGCCTCAGAGCCTGGGCAGGGCTTTGCTAGGAGGTTTGGGGATTATTTTTTTTTCTTCTTTAGTACTCCCAGCCCTGGGGGGAGTACAAAATCTCCCTAAAAGCTGTGTTTCTGTAAATCATGCTCAGCAGTGGCAGCAGCTATTGCAGGGTGTTAGTGGAGGGAGGCAGGCAGGAAGGGAAGCCGGGCCCATCGGTGGTGGCTCTGGCAGCGGTGTTGGCCCGGCTGCAGCACCACGGACAGGTCCCGGCCCCGGGCGGGTCCCGGCTCCGCTCCCGCTCCCGCCGCTCCCGGCTCCTCCCGCCCCGGCCCCGCCGGCAGCTCCCGGCACGGCGCTGCCTTCCCCTGCACGGCTGGCGTGCTCCCCCTCCGGCCGCGGCGGAGAGAGGACCCGCCTGGATCTCCACTTTTGTTTCTTCTTTAACGGGGCTCAAGCATTTTAAAGCCAATTAAAGGAACAGGGAGATGGCGGATTTGGGCCAAAATGGACTGCCTTCCCTTTAATTACCTTTTAAGAAACCTAGACATCCATAGTGGTGGATCAGAAAACTCAGATTTGAGCTGCTCTTAGATGTTTCTTGACTAAAAACATTGCTGTTTAACCGGTTTGATATCTTTGTTGAGTATTTATTGGCATTTCCTTTATGGTTCAATTACTGCTTGATTAAGACAACACAACTGTGATTACTGAATCAGTAAGTAGTAAAACGTCAAGAAAACGATGCAGTCACTGAGATCAATTGCAGAGAAGCACAGAACTGCATTATAAGTGCTCTGTTAGTCTGAGGATACACAGATAATTATGATCCAGGGTTGTATGTAACTGATACTTCACTATAAAGCAATCTCTCGTAAGACTACTTAGATGTACCTTCAAATTCCTTCTACTTTAGAACTCTGAGCCCTTTTCTCCCATCCTCCATCCTTTTATTTCTACAAAGTGTATAGGTATTATTTACTGCATAGTGAAGCGTGCTCTAATAAAAGTTTTGTTGCTGATACTGTCATTTGCCAGAAAAGCGGTTCTTCCCTTCTTTGTGCTCAGGACCCTCCCCCTTCACAGTGGTTTCCTTTCAAAGGATGGAGCACACAGCCTGCGAGCTGTACACAGAACCAGTTCACAAAATCTATACTGTTCTTTGAAGGTTCAATTTAGCAAGAAACATTAGTGATGACATTCCAGTCTCTGATTAAATAAAACACCAGAAAAATGTCTAATCCTCATCTTCTCAGTGACACCAACAGGCAAGTGTGGTAGAAAGTTAATTTCTCAGCTGAATTCTATACCCAAATTGAGCTACTTTTTTTTAAGCCAATGACTTTACTGACCTTCATTAAGTGAAGGGCTGACCTTTTCTTGAACAAAAACCAGACCCCAGCATCTTACATTTTAATTTAATGCTAACAACTAATCTTTTTTTTTTTTTTTCTAAGATATAATTGAGAAAGAATGTAATTAGGTGTTAAAGTTCACCAGAAAGTACAGCACATTAACTTTTTATTACAGGCAGTGAAACACTTATTTTTAGGTAGTTTTCCAGAATTTGGCTTAAATATTAAATAGGTGTATTCTAGAAGCTGTCATTGTACAATTATTGGCATGTGAAATATTCCAGTTCACAATTAAAGATGTTTTGTGCACTATGTAGTCATACATTTGGTAAAACTTTGCAGGATGATATTATTCTGTGAAAAACTGGTAGCATGTCTCTTAATATACAAAATAACATAACACCTCCTTTAGTGCATTAGAGTAAAGCAATGAATCAATTTAATGTCACCTGGAACTGTCTCAGAAATAGAAATTATTTCAGTTCAAAAACAGCTCTTCTGCTTTGTTGCTTTGGAAATACTAAATTTAAATATGACATTAGTACTTCTTTAACTAGCTAAAAAATTAATTCAGATGAAGAAGCATAATTTTTCAAAATGTATATTGGACCATGAAGTAGAAAAATTAAAACCAATATATTTTCATTCAAATTGCCTGAGTGCCTGGTATCCCTGAGGTTGTCAGGTGGCTAAAGCTAAAAGTAATACCCGTGGCTAATCCTTGAAGGAATCAGTCCCATGTCTTACTAGTTTTACAGGTAATAACAGTCTGTGAAAAGAATAGGACTGATACATGGCACTGAACCTGAGGTTATGTTTCACAAACTTTGACCTCCCACATGATGATATTTAAATGTTAAAATATGCTTTGTGTCCAATGTCCTTTTTTTAAAAATATTTTTTCCTTTTTTTTTTTTTTTTTTTTTTTTTTTTTTTTTTTTTTTTTTTTTATAGTCTGTAGTTAACAGACCTCTTTTCAGTTTAAGCCTCTGGGAAGGATATATTATGTTGTCATCAGTGATAGACTAATCCACCAATGCATCTTTAATCCAGAAGAGGGATAATTCTAATTCCGGGCAAGAGTGCAAGAAGGGATTCCAGATAATATTGGAAAATATGCTTTGCTTTGCACGAAATTTTTAGAAATTCATTGTCAGAACTTTTTAAACTATACTATTGCAGTGATTTATGTCTAATTAACAGTTATAAATCACACTATGATATACAGCATATCCCAAAAAATGTATAAGACAACTTCTTGGCAGGTTCTTCAGCTACTCAGTATTCACCCAGCAGATATTTTGTTTTGCTGTATGTATTCTACACATAAATATTCTTTACTTATACAACCTTTAATATATGCTAAACAAACCAGTTAGATTAATTTTGGGGGTACTATTAGCTGTACAGGAGATTGCAAAAGTCTCCTAAACATTATATCATCACCTTCTTCCAACTCAAAAATATCTTTTGTGCTCCCGATATCTTAATTTCAGTTACTTATTTCTCAAAAGTATCCTCTTCCTGCATTCCAAAAGCAAGCACCAGGTCATCCAAAGGCTTTTGGCCCCCTCTGTTAACAATGTGTTTATTGCCTATTTGGGGGGGGCGGGGGAAGGCATTTTCAAATGAGTGGTTTGTGGTTCAAGGGGTTTGGCTGGTTTTGTTTGGTTTTGCTTTTTAGATTTTTCAAGTCAAAATAGCATTTTCAAGTGTGAAAAATATTTCAAATATAAACCTATGATTAACCCCACCACCAAATAATATGAAACTGCATGTCTGAAGTGAGTTATTTCACTTGAAGCCTTTGAATAGAAAATTTGCATCTTGTTGCTTCTTAACCATATTTAGATTAGGCAAAGTATTCAGAAATAGTTGCACATTAGGAAATTATTTTCTATTGTTTTCATGTATATTTATACACATGTGCATGTAGATTCTCTATACATAATTTATTTAAACAGATTAAATACAAACCAGAGTGGTTGTTTCTGAAAACTTGTGAGAATTTCTCTGGGAACAAAGTTAACAGAGATTCAACAAATAGCGTTGCTTTTCTGTATTTTAAAAAGGACAATTTTGTGTGTGGTTGTACTATAAAATGACAGGTGAAATTCCGTAAATATCTCCTGTCTGTCATATTTGATCAGATTCCAAATTAAGTGTGTATTTCACACTCTTATTGACAACCTTACGTGATCAGTCTGACCTGAAGATCATGCTGAGTAAATTCCTTCTTGTGTCAATGGTGATAATTTGTTAATTTTCTATTTGCTGAACAACATCTGCATTCAAATATGTTTTCCAATAGAACTGTGCTCAAGTACTAACAAGAACTTTGCAGCTAAGCAGCAATTTTCATAACTTTTTTCCTTCCTGTTAGAATGGAGTCAGTCTTCTGATTGTTTTCGTTACCCTTAAGGTGTGATGGAGAGTACCTGATGAGAACACACAGATTCAAGCATACCAAATGTGATGTCAGCATACTTGTGTGGCACTGTGGGTAGACCCAGATTGTCTCTTTTGCATCATAGTCAGCTGGTAGAGCTGAAAGCCTTTGTATGCAGTGATTTCCAGATTGCAGGGTCAGATTCCTCTCCCACTCTTCCCCAGCTACCCCCAGCACTTGCTTTTCTGTCTTATAAACAAACTGGTGATGTCTGCTAGGTTGAGAAAATGCACTAACACTTTCTGCAACTTTGTTGTCAAGTTCTGTCTAATTCAGAGTGAATCCTACTCTCTCTACACCAGTTAAAGTGCTGCTTGATGGTATTGCAGAAACTTAAAAAGCAGAAAAGTGATTTTTGGCTGCCTGGTGGTTCTCCCCCAAACAGGCTCAAGGAATTGCAACAGCATCAGATGTAGGGAAACGACTGAGCTTCCAGGGGAAGGAAGCTATTTTTCAGACTCCAGGATCAGAATGGTCCTCATCACAAAGCAAAAATGTGCTCCAGCTAGACTGGGGGCAGATTGCCTGGAAAGATGCCCAAAAATCAGAAAAGTATCTGGGGGTGCTGAGTGAGAGCTGGCTGAACATGATCCAGCGTGTGCCCAGGTGGCCAAGAAGGCCAATGACATCCTGGCCTGTGTCAGCAATAGTGTGGCCATCAGGACCAGGGCAGTGGTTGTCCCCTGTACTCGGCACTGGTGACTCTGCACCTTGAGCACAGTGTTCAGTTCTGGACTCCTCAATTCAGGATGGACATTGCAGTGCTGGAGCATGTCCAGAGAAGGACAATGAAGCTGGTGAAGGGTCTGGAGTGCTGTCCTGTGAGGAATGGCTGAGGGAGCTGGGGTTGTTTAGCCTGGAGAAAAGGAGGCTCGGGGGGCCTTATCTCTCTAAAAATATCTGAAAGGAGGTTGTAGCCAGGTTGGGGTTGTTGTCTTCTCTCAGGCAACCAGTGACAGGACAAAGGGATGTGATCTTAGGCTGTCTTAAAGGAGATTTCGACTGGGAAATAGAAACAAATCCTTYWCTGTCYCTGGAGGTGTGTAAGACTGGACATTCACTTGGAGCAGACGTGGTGGTGCTCAGTCACAGGTTGGACTCAAWGATCTCAGAGRTCTTTTCCAGCTCTGYGKYTCTGTAAAATCCTGTGACCAAAGAACGGTGACTCAAACTGTGATAAGCACTGATCAACGTCAAAGAGGCTTCCAAACAGTGACAGTGGCAAAGCTGGTGGTCTGTCAAACTGTCCCTCTGAAGGAATGAGGGCAGGGAAGCTGGTCTAGTTCTTTGTCAGAGAGATGAAGCGACATGGCCAGAGGGAAATTTCCAAAGATGCTTACATTGTTGCTCTTATGTTACCCCAGAATTGTTTAAAACTTATATCTTTGAACAAGAGGTGCTCTGAATTAATCATAGATTTTTTTTTTTTCTGGAAAAAAATATAGTGAACACTGGAAAAAATATTGCCTATTCTCAGCTCAGAGCCCCCAAAAAACAAACCTCTCTGTACCTGTCTCTGTCTGACATGACCAGTGTTGTACCTTTCTGCAGCTCCATCACTAAAAAAAGGCAAACGTGGTTTTCAGTATAAACCAGGGGCTGGATATTGGAATCTCTGTTGTGTTGTTGCTCTTTGATGGAAGTAACCAAGTGGCTAGATTAAGCAGCTAACTTGAAAATCTTTAGTTTTGCAAAAGTTTTGGGGTTGTAGAACTTCATAATGTAAGGTCGATTTATCTGATTGTCTTTGCTTTCAGCAGCTGATTCCAGCTTGAGGTGAAATAGGACCTGAAAGAGGATCTGATTCAAGAAAAAAAAAATACAAAAACCAAAAACCAAACCCCAAAACCCAGCAGGCATTGTTTTAATATGCAGTCACTTAAAAATCATGAAAAATGGTCATTATGGTATGTTTTATTCAGGGACCATGTTATTGCTAGAGAAAATACTGGTGTATTCAAATTCTCAGGTGATGTTCTCATTTTTTCTTGCTGGAAAGAAATAAGGAGATAGAATAATAGTTCTTCAGTTCTTCCATTTAGAGGTTATATCATTCAGAAATCACAGTAATCTTAGATTAATGTCACAAATGTAAATTTGGACTAGTAACACACATCATTACTTCAGAAATGCACTCTGTATTTGAATTGAAGGCAAGCACTTGAGATTTTAGAGAGAAAGGAATCATCAAAAAAGAAAATTCTTTTTGCAGAATAATAAAAGAATATTATCCTCTGTATTGTTTCAGGGTAGAAACCTGATACTCAGTGCAGTGATTAAAGCAAAACTGTACATTGGAAGTGACATATATTTGAATGAATRTGTACTGTGTGTGAGTGGAAGAAATTCTTTGGAGTGTTTCTAAACCTTACRTGATTTTCAGCATTCTCACTAGAGTTTCTGTAAATATACCTTTTTTTTCTTTCTCCAAACATATACTACTTTCTTCTCTGGTAACATTTCAATGAGTAAATAGGTTTACACTGAGAACAGATTTCTCTTACCATTATCATTGCATTTATACATTCAACTACTTTTTAATCATTTTTAATTTTATTTGTGCAGGTAGCTATTTTATATGTATTCCCAGTCGATTTTGATGTAAATCAAAGGTGTTCAAAGTATTGTTCAGGGCAACAAACGATAGAAGTATAACAAAAACACTGCCTCAAGTACATGTAGAAGTGTAAGCAAATAGATWCACATGAATATATTAAAATAAATCAGTCAAGGTATGGGTTTACAGAGCATTAACTACTGTTAGTACTATTCTGAGGAAATAAATTCTTCAAAGAAAGGCAAGGTGCATATATTGTATATGCTGTAGCCTGGGAAAGGTTAACAAAGGCAGTTGCTACAGCAGTTTTGCATTATCACAATCAAGTTTATCCTTCTTTGTGTTAAARTGACTAAAAGAAAGAAAAACATAAGAAGCAACCTGTTCACAGAGCAATGTTGTTTCTTGCCCACTTAATCKAAAAATAAATAAATAAGAAAGAAGCAAAAAAGAAAGGGTGGCAGGGGAAGCATGGGGGAAGGGGAATGCAGTGAGATAAAGAACCAAACAAAACATTCTCAAACTGCAGACAGGAGAGAGACTTCCTTAACAGTAAAAAAAAAAAAAAATTCTTCTTTTGGACTTTATCTTGCCAAGTTCTTCTGGCTCCTTCTGTTTTCTGGGACTGATAGTAGTATTCAAAGGCTTTGGAACAGGTGTTGTTCTTAAAATACTGGTGCATTCAACATTGAACTTGACATTAAATATCGTCTGAGCATCCCTAAAGCTCAATGCTGGCTGTCAATCATTTCAGGGACAGCTGAAGACAATTGTGTTTTGGAGAAATATGTTGTCTTCCCTGTTGATCTTTTGAAGAGAAAACAGCTTCCACTGTGCCAGCACTCAATTCRCTTTCTCCTCAGGCATTGCTTATGATGACTAGGAGTCTAAGATCATTTTGCTTTTTCTCCATTTTAAACAGATAGAAATACAGAAGGATTCATCTGAGCAGAATGGACCTGAAATTCATTGTTACAGCTTTTTTAGTGGCCTGTTCTTTTTACTTTCTATCTCACTCAACAGCTAGCTATGATGCGTGACTAGACATCTTATTCCAAAAGTATGAAAGAGAACTCTGAGCTGGTCCTTTTGTCATTTATGTGATGTTTAGAATGAGGAAATTGTTTTTGGAAAAATAGCTGGATATTTTTTTTATCAGCCCTAAATGTTGGCTAACTCCTGGGCAAGTAATGAGTGTGTTTTTGCATAAATTCTGCCTTTCCTCCCATTTTGAAATTTATAGTGTTATGAAAAAAAGAATGGGGAAACTATAATATTTTAGAGGAAAATGCTTTTGCAGAAAAAAACAGCCCTCTTTGTGGAAGATTAAGATTCTTTGGAGGGTTAAAAAAACCTTCAAAAGTCAATAATAATAATCATAGTGTATCAATGACAAGCCATTTTTTCTACTTTTCTTTTGTTGTTTTTTAATGATCCAAATGAAAATACACAATATTTTTATTAACACATTTCTTTTTAATATATAGATTWTATTTGTGAGATAAGATATTCACTGCATTTATTAAACTGGATTGTTTCTTTATTGAGTTGAAAGGTCTTGATGTCAGGAGTTTAGACTTAACATTTTCTCCTTTTCATTTCCAGAACTATGGGAAAAAGCATGAACCTTATAAAATCCRTAGTTACAGAATTATATGTTAGGGATTTAAATAATTAAAAGTTCAATGTAGAAGAGAATAGTTAATAAATATTAATGAAAGGTGTTGAGCTACACATTTGCCAAGATTAAGGAAAATTAACAGGATCACTGATTTCCAGAGGAATAAACATAGCTATAAGTTGTGCCTGCTTCAGTGCTGGAATAATTGGGTGACARCATAAGAGGAAAGAGGTGATAGAACAGTGTGATTATACACTACATTTTGGGGGCCTTTCAAGGTCTCACTGTAAATTAGTATTTGGGATTTTTAAAACATATGATAGTTTCAATATGAGACCTGTGCTCCAATACGGTGTGACTAAGTTACCTTAGTCATGGTCAAGAGTTGCTTCTACATCAGACGCAGAAAACAGGATGCATTAGAAAACCTGTCTTTACTGCCTCTTTGTATTTTTACAGGAATATTTACGTAAAGTTGTTTGTTTGGGTTTTTTTTTTGAGTTGAGGCATATGAGATGTTGAGAATTCATCAGGAGAGAGACCCTGCTGACGCTGGCTCACAGAGTTTGTGTCTGAGAGTGATTAGAGCAAGGTTAGAGCAGCTCCACGGAGCTGCTGCTAAGAGCTTCTTGCTTGGAATTAGAATTCCAATTGGTGGGAGATGGGCTCTTCCATTGTACTGCACTGAGTCATTCCCTAGGGAAAGGGGTGGTAGGCTTGGCTACCCACATCAGTTTTGTGAACTCACTGCAGTGCAGTGTGAGACCACAGACAGGATTCATCCTTTACACATTACAGGTTTGATAAAGCTTGTGGTGGTTAAAGCACACTACCTGATTTTCTTCTGATAGGGTTTATTATATGATTTTCTTCTACAGGTTTATCAGTTCCCTGTAAGAGCTTGCCATTTTCACCTCTTAATTGGTGACCTTTTTTCTTCAAATTAATTAGCAATTACAGTTTAATAATTAATTAACTTCTTTTTGTACCTGCAGAGAGTAGCCATAAGTGATGCCTGAATTTTGAAAAAGCCGTCCATTAGCCTTTAAAATGTATTAAAAACATTAAAGAAATCCAGATTATAAGCAACCTTAAACATGAAATTGATTTTTTTTTTTTTTTTAAGTTTACTCACAGAATGAACTGGAGTGATGATTGATTTTTAGAGGTAAGGGATAGTCCTAGGTGGTAAAGTGTACAAATGATCTCTGGCCAAGAAAGAAAAAAGGAGGGAGCAGCTGTGAAGGAGCAGAGCTGGACTGACTGATGGGATTGCTGAGTGAGCAGCAGGGATTGCTTTGGAATGAAGCGAATTCTTCCCCACTGCGGATCGATCCCTGCAGCAGGRGCAGGGATCAACAACAGCCACGATGGACAGGTGGAAATTACTGCAGGCATTTAAACTCATCAGTCATAATTCTTATATAAATAAAAAAGGCAGGTGTTGAACTGTGCTCATCCTGCTGTGAGCAGGATCCAGATGGGGATTTGGGATTTTGGTTCCAATTACAACTCAGTGTTAATCATCAAATTAGATAGTGGGAGCATCAACCCTTGGAGAAATGCAGAGACTGCTGCCTGTGTCCAGTTGGAGCAATCTGAATTTGCAGTTTTCCCCCACTTTTGTTCTAATTAAATAAGACAATTATGTATCAAAGCTGTGCTTACTTTTGACACAAAAGTATCTTCAGAAAAGCAATTATGTACCTGTACATTTCAACACTTTGTATTTCAAATGCTTCTAAATGCAGCAACATATATGCAGGTGACAACCTGCTTTAATTAAAGGAGAAATTGGGCTTCAAATAGGATAAATAGTTCATTTATTCATTTTTCTGCTGATGTGTGTCCCCTGGGAATGATTGCTTGAACTGTCAGGGGAGATGCAGGCCTTCTGTTCATGCCTTTTGTGGTGAATAATTGTGACATTGCTAATTTCTGCTGGGTTTTTAGTGGGCATGCTTTT
The DNA here is from genome assembly GCF_030028575.1 of Malurus melanocephalus. Classification (NCBI taxonomy): domain Eukaryota; kingdom Metazoa; phylum Chordata; class Aves; order Passeriformes; family Maluridae; genus Malurus; species Malurus melanocephalus. Next base: position 160,927 of record NW_026624104.1, on the reverse strand, counting down.
TTAAACATAAATAATCACAACCTGATATTATACCAATCTCATTTAGAAAATATCAAATTACTGGAGCAATAACTTTATAAAATAGGTAGGATCATTCAGAAAGAAAAAGGTGGAAATAGAAACAGACACTCTGTGCATCAAAAAGTACAGTGTGAAGTACAGGTAAATAGTTCAACTGGCAGTCTCACAAGTGACCAGCACAAGGAGTGTCTCTTCCAGGGAAGCAGCAGACTAAGTTCAGGGAAATAACAGCCATCTAAATAAATTAATAAATAAATAGTCTGGAACTACAGTAATTAGTTTGCATTTTACATTTATTCTTTATTTTAAAACACAATTTCCTTTTATGAATTCAGCGTAGGCAAGGTCCTCTCACAGGAAAGAAGAAAAAAGCCAGAAAGCCCAACAACAGAAGTGCTGTGTGACCCATACCATGATGGATAGATCTTAATAAGACAAGTTTTAGGAGTTGAGTGAAATAATTACGAGTAAAGCTAAGAGGTTAGAATTAATTGGGGGAAGAGCAGTAGGTTTTTTTCCCTGATATGGTTGRTATGTCAGTTTATACTGACTGTCGYTGAAAATAATGCTTCCAGGAGTTTGGGTAAAGGTTATGAGACATCTTCTGCCACTTTTACATAATCTGTTTTATGCTGGGTTGTCCTTCTAAGAGAAGCAAGCACGAAGAAGGAGGAAGGTGTTTTTTTTTTTTTTTTATTTGCAGCATGAAGGTATTGGCTTCCAACCTTTTTGATGCTCAGAAGTATATAAAATGGATTGTTTGCATTTAATCAAAATGTACATAGTAGTTATTCAATGWAATACTTTTCTAATGTGCAGTTAATGAGAAAGAATCCTTGTAATGGTGTTTCTTGGTTAGATAGTAGCTGCTTTTCTAGCTATTAAGTTTTGACATATTGCTGTGCTGTCACAGTGGTTTTATTTCATCTGTTTTAATGCTTAGAGTATTGTAGCAGTTTACACAGCACTTGAATATTTTGGTGTTCATTTATCATGGCTAATTCATGGCTTCCAGGGAGAGTTTGYGAATGGCACAATAAACTAAATATAATAACAGAATAGTTTCTTYTGGAAAGCAGGTGCTTTCTGATAGRTTTTCAGGCTTGGCAAGCAAAGTTTATGGCAGTAAAATACTGCAGTGAGAATTCTAATAGTTTAGCTGTGCAAAAAAATATGAATCTTTGCTTTCTGACAGACTAGTATTTTCTTTGTCACATAAGACAGGGCCCACATCTTGGGCCACATGCCACAGGATACCTCTGGGGCTGGTGATGCAAATTTGGAAATGTCTTCCAGCCAGGCTCAGTCCAACTTCCTGGCTTGCTGTTCTGCTGCAGGGAAGCACCAATCCTTCTCTTGTTCTGGGAACCTCTTTTTCAGATTAGTCTTTGAATAATAAAATGAGTATTAAAGGTGACATCTACACAAACAATGTGGGCACCTGACAGAAGGGGTCTGGAGTACAGCACTGGTGACAGTCACAGGCCAGTGTGCTGGGATTATGAGGCAAGGGTCAAGAGTTGTTCTYTATAYTRTCAAGAAATTAAAATAGTCTCMAGAAATAAATCAAATTTTCTACAGAAATTTTATTTCTTTCCGGTAGAAAGGCTGCTCCACACTAAGGGATGTGTTTGTTCCTGTTGTTAAATCCTCAGTGTTTCTCAGATGAATTTAAACTTGCACTTAAAAACAAACATGGAATGTCATTACAGAAAACAAAGCAAAATATTTCTGAAACAAAACATATATCTCCAGTTTTAAATTATCTGAAATTTTGGATCAATCCTTAAATTTATCGGGTTTTAGGCTTTAAGATTAATTTTCAGTAGCCTTTTACATTTGTTACTCAAGAAATGTCATGATGACCAAAATAATTTCAAGATCTCTTGTAGCATCTAGGTTGTTCTGTTGTTAAAATATCATGCTAGAGTTAATAGTTATAGCAGAAAAGAAATAGAGAAGTCACAAAAATGAAGGCTGTGCCTTGTTTTCACAAGTGCAAGTTAATACAAGAGTTAGTTACAAGACTTTCACAACTCAAAACCATCCTTGTTCCGTATCTATCCCATTCTTGCCGTGAAAGGGACGTGTTTCACACCCTTAATCCTTCCAGCACAGTTACTTCATATGAATGGATTGTTGCACATGAAAAGCCTGGTTCCATCTTTACCTGGGTTTCCAAAATTACTCTTTCGAAATTATATCCTGACAAGACCAGACTAGCTGAAAATGTCAAACTTGGCTTAAACTGTACTGATTGACAAACAAGGAGGAACAAAGTATGGAACTAGWCAGTCTAGGTCATAGAAACTCATCTTGCATTAGAAACAGGAAACATCTCGCTTTTTCTAATCTTGTAGTGTTCTCAATCACAGACTTTGAAGAAATGAAAAGGATTTTTCACAACATGGGATTTGTAACAACCCACACTATGATGAAACAGCACGTCTATAAAGAGCAATTCTATCTTTGCTTGTGCTGTGTTTCTTTCAGAACATTAATGCTCAGTCAGCAGGACAAAAACTTTTCATACAAATGTGGTTTCAAATGTCCAGGAGGAAAAAATGTTCCTCTAAAAATGTACTCTCTACTTTCTTCTAATAACACAGCTTTCACACAGCTTTCAGACCAAAATTAGAAAGCAAATTGCATGAATATTTAAAAAGAAAAAAAAAGCCTAAAACTAAAAGGGAACCCAAACAAACTTGCATCAGTAAAAATGTGACAATAATAAATTTATGTATTTTATCACATTGATACATTTTTATTTCAGAACTTCAGTATTGCAAGATCATGTTCTACCACACTCTGGGAAGCATCAAAAACAGAGTGATTTTTACTGGTATTAACTGCATTTTCTGAGGCACAGCTGAATTTGGTTTTGATCTACTGAAACTAAAAATAGAACTACTATGAATACTCTAAGGTGTCATGGTGTGTTTTCCTGCTTTTTGAATCATCAAGACCAGAACCTCCTTGCACTTTAACGAAATGCACTTGTCTGTTTCTCCAGTGTAGTATCCTTTCCAATTTCTTCCATTCCAACTGGGTACCAGTGACCCAACCTGAGTTTCTCCCAAGGGAGTTCTTGACCCAGCTCAGACCAGTTGGAAAATTTCTTTTGCCAGGTATGAGAGAGTTGTCCTTGAAGTGTGGGGACATTCAGTTGCTTACTTGTACACCAGACAAACTGTAAAAATACTGGGAGTTTTTGTTTCCATAAATAATACATAGGTTCCAAACTGTTGTGTGAGAGCTACAGCAGAAGCCCAAGTTCTTCTTTATAACTGAAATATAGAATCAGCAATGAGAAATGGAGACCTTTAGACCCTAGCCCTGGACTGGTCACCTTTAGCATGCAGTGAACGTGATAAAAATTCAAAGGGACATCTAGCAAATTTCTTTGGGTAATCCTTTTATCTGTTTTTAATTAATAATTATTATTTCTGAATTTCACAGAGTGCTGAAGTTCTAATATTTAAATTTGCTAAAGTGTCAGATAAAAAAGTTCTCTTCAACTCTTGCAAATATATGAAAGGGGGGACAAATGATTCTTTGTGTCAAAGAATCCTCGTTTACTGTTGCAGGTGAGCTGCTATATGAATATTCTGTAATCCAAAACAGGAAAGCTGACACTGAAATTTTATAAGTGACACTGAATTGCATAAGTAATTTCTCTCCTGGCTGTTTGATAAAGCTTATTGTATCTCTTCTTCCCTGATAAATATTGCTGAAAATAGGCAGGRGATTTAGTGTTGAGAAGAGAGGAGATGGGGAGAGGAATCAGAGGTGTATGGGAAACACACTTGCTTAAGTCCTGCTTGCTTTATTACAAAAAGCAACAGYGCATTAAAACTTTCTTGAGAGATTCAGCAGGCATGGGCAATTCATAGCAGTTTAAATATCACCTTTATAACACTCTGAAGCAGACACCTAACTGATTTTGTATCAAGGCTTTCAAATTTAAGATGTTTTTGGCCTCAGTGTCCTAAAATAAATGCAATGCATTAATTCTGAGTCTGTTGCTGTGAGGGAGGAAATAAACCGGTTGAAAAACTCAGAAGCCAGTCATATATGCTATTTGTCCTTCTTGGTATTTCAGACAGGAGGGGGTTTTAGCACTGAATACCTCTGACAGGTATGGTGAATGTGGCCCTATTTTTATTCCCTTAACTGGTTCAAGTTATTTCAGAATGGAGTACGGGAAAGTGCTTTTCTTTCTTTTGTCTGCAGAGGGAATCTTGCATTCCTAGTCTTCAGTGCTTCTTGGATGCACTTTAATTAGAGGTCTAAAATAGACTCTATAACTACCCCTTATAACTTCATAAAACTTATAAGAATTGCATAGTAGCTCCTCTCAAATCTCTCACATCTGGAAATAGTGAAACCAATTATGTTTGAGAGTAGCCTTTATCTGCTTTATGGAAGGATCTTGCATAACACATGAGAATCACACCTCTTAAGAGAACTGATGCAGAAAGTGAAATAAAGTGGTCAAAAGCAAAGCCACTTAGTTTTTTTCTCTTGAATTTTTTTCCATGTAGACAGACTTGAGCTAATTTTATCAATAGAAGTTACTGCCTAAGTTAAGTGRAATAATTTATTTGTTTGAAACTATTTAGAAATAAATGGCACATAAATTAGTTTTCTAGCAACATTCGTTTTTAAACAGTTTCAGCTAAATCATATATTAGTGCACAAAATGAAGAAGCTGGAGATGGTTCTGACACTTGAGAAAAGATACAAATTTATGTACTTAAATTTAACCCATTGGGCTATGGAGAATATTTTTTAGATATATGTGATATCAGTAGCGGTTTTCATATGTGCATAATGTATTTTCTTAGAATTAAATMATTATTTGGGTATCTATTTAGTTATTTAATATCTTTAATGTTGCTGAATACAGTTTTCTTTTTTTCTTAGAAATGTGCTTGAGTGTGAATTGAATTGGTTTAGTCATGAGAATCAAAGTCTGGTTGCTGCTTGTTTGTTCTTTTTAAATAGTAAAATAACCACTAATATAATGACCAATGAATCACACATTGCAAGATACTTCTAATCTTTCATGCAGTCTTTTGTGGTTTTCCCCATGAAAACAATTTCTTCCTAAAATAACATTACCTGGCATGCAGTGTCTGAACATCATGTACTACATTCTCTGTTGTTCTATGCAATGGCGAAAATTACGTCAAAGTAGTTTCCATATAAACAGAACCATTGATTTATGGCCTTTTATACCATTAARTATTTCAAAATAGTTTTGTCCTCTGTTGGGAAGAGTTATGTAGTTATGTATTTATAGSATAAAAATCAGCAGAATAGAAATACTTTTAAATACACATTTATAATCARTTCTTGTATAATGCCAAAACTTTATTAACACCAATGAAAAATAGGAAAGTTTGGTTTCCTTGTGTGTGCATTCRCACTTCCAAGTGTAGAAATGAGGTAATAAGGAACCAGTCCTCCTGACAGATCTCAAATTACAGATACAAAATTATTTTATACACAATCACCCATGTCTGGTGAGTTAGCATGCTGTAAATAACTTGCAGTGCATTATTTTTTATAAGTGACTTCATTCTGGKGAATGTAATTTTCAGATAAGTCTAAGGAATGAAGTCAGTTTTAAACTAAAATTTGAAACTTCTGGTGGACCAAATGTTTCAGTGYCTTTATTAGGAACACATTTACTAAATGGATTACCAGACATGAGAAAGGGACAGGCGGGTCCAGATGGTGTTTTTGCCATCTGAAAAGTGTCCTTCTCTCCATTGATTAGAGAAATAAGGAATAAATGCCTGAAATTTGACAAGACAAAAGGGACCACTAGTGGTCTTTTTTCCAAGTAAAATCATTGAAGAATATTGGTCTATTTAAAAAYAAACCAAAACCCTAAACAATCTGTCATCTGTATATCTATATAGATATTACATCAAGTTCTAATTGCTGCAGTAATAGAATTCAAAACCAGTTCAAAGATAAAATCTCTTTCTGACAAACCAAGTTAGTATTGATATTTGAACTTAAGTCTACTGGTTATATTTATCACCACTGGTAGGTTACATCCGCAGAGCAATGTATTGAAAGCTGAGTGCCAAATTAAAACCGGGGACGGTATTTCACAAGATTGCCCTGATTTTACTCTAGGTCTGAATTTAATTCTCTTCTTAATGAAGCTAAATGGCAAATTAAAACCCCTGTAGTATGGTTGGCTTTCAAAGCAGAGATAAAGAGAGTAGATGTAGGAACAGATGAACATGGGAAGCTGCCCACTCCAGGCTGCAAGGAAATACAAGTGKGTCAGGTGCAATTGGGTTCTTGTTTGCCACTTATCTTGTGTTAGTTCATAATCCTGCAGGCTTTTGGGATATTACAGTGGAACAGAGCAGTCCTGTAACAATGCTTCACWTAGCAATAATCAGGAAAAATCTCTTTCTCAGAAAAACAGATGGAACTCTGAGCACCTACCAACCTTTAAGCCTTTTCAGAGCAAACCCTCTCAGGTTGGAAATGCTGTCTGCTTGCCACTGTATGCTCTCCTTCACTGTTCCTCAGGAACTTGCAAGCCCAGACTTCAAAAAGAAAAGAGGGCTGAAAATGTCACTCCACAGATCAGGTTTTTCACAGATAGAATACTTTTCATGGGAATGTTATCCTCATCTCTCTTGATACTGCTTGCAGCTGTGCAGGTGTTTCATTTCATATTGGAAAAATACACAGGCAGTGGGTAATAGGAAGTATTTGATGTCTGTGCTTTTTAATGTTATTACTTTAATTCAAACAAACTTACATCATGTCGCTTGTTAATGAGTGTGCATTCAAAAAAATGAGGTGTGGTCTGAATAGCCCAAAACAGTGGGGTTGGAACTTTAAGGTCCCTTTGAACYCTAACTATTCTATGATTCTATGAACCCTAACTACTCTATCACTCTATATCCTTTAATTTAGATAAAACCTGTTATGTGTGAGCACTGTATGGTATCCGTGGTGTGTTCCACACGTGCTGGATGCATTGCCCCAGCCAAAGTGACCTCCTAATTCCATACAATCTGTGAGAGAGATGGAGTGGGCATGGAGACCTGGTACAGCAGGTGCTCTCCTGGCCTGGAATGGCAGGAAGCATCGACAGTGCTGTGCATGGTGTCCTGTAGCCATATACCAGATCCCATGAGAGCACAGTAATATTCACAGTAGACTGGATGTTTCCTGAAGGTAGTAATCCACATATTGCACTGGTGCTCTGTGCATCAGTAAAGGTTTTCTCCACGATTTCTGGATGTCCCATCATCATGCTTTCTACCTTGCTCCTTCAGAAGTAAGTCCATGGGTGTATATCGAACAAAAAATATAAGAAATCAAATTCTTCCCAGGAGAGGACTGAGTGTGATACGAGGGGAAATTCAGATGTCTGATAATTCTAGATTTGAGTAGAAGACTAGCATTTTGGATGATTTATATTATACCTCCATTCTGGCTCTTGAGGCTATTGTTATGAGGCTGAATAAATAACWAAATTCCCTAATTCAATTTTCTTTCATCCTTGAAATGAGACATCAAGTACACCTAACTTGAAAGGGAGCTCTGAGATATATTTAATGCTTTCAAAACATCTTGAAGACACACAATGACCTGTAAATATTGGCTATTATTCCTTAACTACTAAGAAATTATTCCTTTCCCAAATTCATTGACGCTGTTATTAATTTACCTTTTAGTTACTGCTCTGAATGAAGGTTTTTTCCAAACAAAAATTTCAATTAAACTTTTTTTAAAAAAAAAGCTGTTTTTACCCTGGTCAAAGCTAAACCTCTTTTGGGATAAGTGGCCACTTCCATCAATGTCCCACCGCTGTTTGGCAGAGCATTAAGGTTGTGCTAAATTCCAGCTGCTGTGATATGTCACCCACAAAKCAATACTGAAGCTATAATACTGTTYGTTTARYATTAGCTTAACAAAAATWTTGTATTTCTCAGTTATGATGTCAGTTTTGYTTKGAGAAGCTTTGTGGTTTCTATGCAKTTTCATGTTCTCCAGTTATCATTGCCAAATTAATGGAAACAGAAATATGTTGTAGAAAAAGGTTTATTTCTAGTTCTTTTCAAAGTTAATATATAATGTTTCTATTACTCTTTATCATTTTGTGCCTGAAATACTCTGTTTTTGTCTCCTTGCACACTTTTTCCAACTGAAGTTATCTGTTGTTTCTGAATGAAACATTTTTTTTAAAAGACATCAGGACAAGAAACAATTTATAAATGATCCTTCTTTTCTTTATTCTTTTTTTCCTTTTTTTCTTCTAGGTACTTCATTGGCATTTCAAAGCTACGTTTTTACTTACATTTTCTTCCTTTCTGTGTTGTGAATGCTCCACATTCACTTTCTAGGAGTCAGAGTGATGGATAGATGGGACAGATCAGCAAAATTRATAGGTGGAAGACCAAAACTTCTATTTCCTAAGGACTGTCAAGTCTTAAGCCAAAAATGCATGTGAATTACGCTTTAGGAAACCCTTTAGCGTAGAGAAATCCTATGGTGGACCTATTAGAAYGCCTGTTCCTGGAATTTTCATTTTCTTCATTTCCTTGACTTCTGAAAGTCTTTTGGTTTGGAGTTTTTGGGGKTTTTTAACATCTATTTCAGTGTGTTCAGTGTATTTTTACATTCTTATAATGTCTTTTTTGCTTTTCCCTAGAGACTGGGTGTACCTGGGCAGGGAAGAGCACAATTACAAACATTCTCCTCTATGGCCCTCCTGTTTTCCAGCTGCACAGCTGGCTGTCACTCCAGCTGTTCAGTTATTACTGGTCTTGCTTAGGAAGCACTTAATTGGTAATTGGCTGATAAAGAAGCATCCTCAACCCTGCTGACTCCCAATTTGTCATGGGACAGGCATTAGTCTCTCTCCTTTTTTGTGCTATATAAGTTTTTCCAAGCCCACTCTATGTACAAATCATGTGAGTGGTGGCACTTCACTTTCATATATTCTTAAAGATTTCACCAAAAATAGCCTTTGAAACACATAAAAACAAGGTTTTATGTAATCTTAGCAAGAAAAGAAAAGTCTCCTGAATGGTAAAGTAAATAATTTTTTCATGGGCATAAATTCCAGAAGTTCCCATTTATTTAAATCTTAACCTTTAAACCCTTGGAGGCAGCAAAATATCCACAAGCTTAGCAATAGCTTACTGTTGACACAGAAATATTTTAAAAACTCCTATGCCTATATGCAGCCAAAAAAAATATAATAAATGATAAATGACAAACYTTAAAGCAGATTTTTATTTGCAAGACAATAGGAGAAAATACCTTTATTTTAAAAAAACAACATTATAAGTGTTGTTTGCCATCCATTTTTAATAATAGTCTTTCATGTTATGTGCTGCAGTTTGTGCTGTTTCTTGCGAAATTTCATACAGACTTTCAGATCAAGATGTGCCATAAATATCAGAGTATAAATAATCCATCATTATACAGACATTTCATAAATAATGYACGGCTGTGACAAGAACAAGCAAGCGTAACTTGCAAGGCAAACTTTTGAAACATTGACAAATATATGCAACAAAAACTTGTAACATTTATTCCTAAATTATAACAGTACACACTGATATAATAAGAAGACAAATTGAATTGAAATAATACACAGAAAAAAGGAGCATTTGCAGATATTGGTAGCTGTAAATACAGACTACAATTTTCTTTTCATCTGTTGCTGTGCTAGGTGAGAATATATCTACACTACTAGTATATCAACTAAGGAAAAAAGCTGTTATGTGCCCTACTTCTGAAAACCATGCTGTTAAGTAATGGTGCTTTGGGAAATTTGGGGTGTATTATTTATTGTCTGATGATACACCTATCAAAATGAAAAAATAGCTTTTAAAAATAATTCTGCTCAACTATTGCTTAAAAATGCAACTTCATTTTTTYCCTACTGTTATTGATTTATCACAGAACATGTTTTTCTTTTGTGTGTGAATTTGAATCCTGAGTACTTCTTTTTAATTAACTACTTAGATTTCTTAAGCCTATTTTATATGTAGAATTTCTTAATGAGAGCCATTCCTTTCCCTGTTGTCTCTTCCAGTGATTATATGTTCCATTCACCTCTGAAATTCTGTAGACTGTAGCACATTCACCCTGCAAACACTTCAATAATTTCAATAGTTTATCTTCATGTTTACATTTCTGTTTTGAAAAAAATACACAGTTTTAAACCAGAGGCAGAGGCAAAAATATATTGAACAATTTATTATAAAGGGAGCTGTGAGTTTTTTCCTACATATCGAATATGATTATGTCTCAGAATCTTTCAGCTCTGTTAAATGACACRGAGATAATTGATTTTAGTAGAGAACAAAAAGTGCTTAAGCCTCTTGCATCATGCATGTCATTGAGCAGGCATGTATTATGCTTTTATTTTATCAACTGCAGTTTCAAGCAAATGAAGTCATGTCTAACTTAAGGTATATTACTGATGAAAATTGTGATCATGACATACTTTAATGACATGCAGGACTCCAAATGCTCCCGTTGTTTATCACTACAGGATCATTCCTTTTCATTTTCATGTGTGATTTATATGTGGTAGGTGAGATGTGGAAGGTGATTTATATGTGGAAGGTGCTTTTGGAAATTGAAGCAGCACTAAGCACCTTCTATTTTCCTATATAGTCAGACTATCAATTTAATTATAGAAAACACATTATGAAGATATTCTGTTTATTAACAATTTTTAAATGCTGAAAGGAGTAACAAGAACCAGCAAAAAGTGAAATTGCTCTTCTAAGTGTTTCCAAGAGTTGCAGCAAAGAGATATCCAGATGCACATGTGGCTCTTGAATATAACAGTATTTCTCTACCAGACAGTGCTGTGTGTGCAAAAAGAGAATGGGGGGGAACACTCATCTGGGACTGATTGCATTGAAAAATGTAATGAAATCCTGCATTTTTAGAAAACAAAGTGGGGCTCTGATTATTTTGTCAGAGCACAAATCCTTTGCCTATGTTTTGTGTCCCAGTGGCTGGTTTTAAATTCTGTTCAGCAATTTGGTTCCTTTGATAAGTGGCCTTGTTATCACACTGACTTCTCTCACAGAGTTGTTTGTCTTTTTGTTCTTTATGCTTTGTCATYACACCAAGTATCTTCCCAGTCTTCTGTCTATAGGGAGATGAAGAGTAGGTTTTCTATATACATCAGAC
>NW_026624104.1:145839-149613 GCF_030028575.1 Malurus melanocephalus | reverse complement strand
CTTGGGTGGAAAAGGAAGGACATGACTTTAAGTATGAGCTTTTTTTCTCTTCTCAGTGTGAGTCAAGCTTTTGATTTACCATATTACATCTACTCAGCTTAATTGCCATTGTATTTTGAAATGTGGACCTTTGTAATATAGGTAATGCATCCCTTTATTTCAACAAGAAAATGATAGGTATTACTAACAAGAAAATGATAGGTATTACTTTTGTGGCCATTAAGTCTTTATTTTTTACCCCACAAAATAGATGGCCCTCCTAGTATAATTGTCTAATTTTCCTTTTTTTTTAACTTTTCCATATTATTTAACTCAATATTCTTGGGTGTTTCTGAGTTAGTCAGGGTTTGTATTGCTTCGACCAATATAAAAATTTGATTATAATTGTTTATTGTGTATGAATGTATGTACTTACACTTGTACGTTTCATAACTTCATTTTGTATAAAGGAGTTTGTACAAAACACTTGAAATGAGCCTCTGTAAATTATAGAATTTTTTATTTGGGGAGACTAATAGAATTTTTAATTTGGGGAGCCTAATAGAATTTAAAAACTAAACAAAAAAAAAATTTTGAAGACTCAAAGCAAATTGTTTGGGGCTTGTGAAAAACTTTAAAAACTGTACTTATCTTAAATCCTTTCACAATATTTTGAAGAATTTTTTCCCTTTTCAGTCAGTCTCTGGGATGAAACCAACCACAAAATTCACCAGTAAGTGGTGTTAGCTCAAGTTTATGAAGTGCTTCAAGGGGCACTTGTTACTTATCATTCTTCTTGTTTGTAGTTTAGTTTTTGTTGGGGTTAGTTTCAGTTACAGAGCATGTCCAAAGCAGTTTCCTGGCATATGCTGCATCCTGGGGTTATCTTCCCCACTGTGTGTGCCTCAGTAATGATGGAATAACACCCCCCCCAGCAATTACACTAAGTAGTGTTGCTGCTGTATTTAATACTCTCTTATCTATTTTAATACAGTATAACAGGTGGAAATTGGAGGCAACCTRTCGTCAACACAGCAGCCCTGCATGCTGTTTTAGCATTTCTGTGAGAGCTGCATGGATGGTAGRCAGATCATAATAAATGCAAGTAATTACATAAAGTTTAAGAAACTGTCAAAGTGGAGACAAATCAATAACACAACGGTCATTTTCCACTTCAGATTTGTCTAATAGATATAAAACTAAAGAGTCCTAAGTGGCAAAAGGACCCTCAAATAGGGAAAAATATTATTATTAGTTTTAGCCCTTTCTATATACTTATTTTTGTTTCATTTAGATGTAGATAGAAAGATTTGTTTAGAAAGTCAACACATGTACTTATGAATACATAACCTGGATTATATTATATTCTTATAAATCTATTTTAAAAGCCAAATTTAGTACAGTAATCTGTCACAAATATTCTGCTTTGGTTTATAAACTTTAAAAGGAGGTAAAAAGTCTGTGAAGATAGACTAAAAAATTAATAGTGGTCACAAATTTATATACTTAGGTAGGTCCTAAATATTAATAAAGATTAATTTAGTTTTGTTTTCTAGTCTGTCTATAAGCTGCTTGATTTTCTTTTTTTTTTTTCTGAATATCTGGAATTTTCTCTTTTTAGAACAAAGTTGGCTTTAAATTATTTTAGTTTGTTTTTTTCTTTCATTCCCTTTCCATACAGTTTTGATTTTTGAGTCACACACTAGCCAGTGCAATAGTTAATTRCTTCATCACTCATGCTAGCTCTTTAAAGCTTCTTTGTGGAACTTTCCCAGTCAACATGTAGTGAAAGGGGCTATCTCAGCACAGTGTTGGTTGCAAGTTCAAATTCAGTTTGAAGAATACATGGCCTTTCTATAGAAAAGGACAAAACCATTTCTTTAGGTCAAGTCTGTACTCCATGTATAATCCCAGCAAGCTAACTCTGCTGGAGAATGGTTTTAAATTAATTTCAGTTTCACAAATAATAACAGCAGGGCCAGAGCCTGCAATCATTCCCTTCAGCCATGGTCTAATGATTATTGCACAAACAGCCATGTTGATTTACAATGTTTGTATTCTCCAGGGGGTGATTAGTATCTTCACAGTGCAGCCAGTGTAGTGGATATTATTAATGTTCTTGATATGTTTTTCTGCAAAATCAACCAACATGGATTAATCAACTTTCTGCCTGTTCTGTAGAGAACTGGTGAGCAGTTCTCAGGAGAAATATRTGGTAACTGAGACAAGAGGTTTCACCAGGTGAAGACAGATTCAAAGAGGAAAGCAGCAACTCAGTACTGATCATTGTGTAATGACTCTATTCACTCCCTTATGCCACTAAGAAATCCTTTAATTTCAGTGGAGCCATTTTCAGGGCAGATGTACCCTAAGACAGAAATTATGAGGATGGGCAATGGCAGTAAATTATCTGTGTGGAACTCAGTTTCTACCCGTTGTGGGCTCTTCCATAACTCCCAGTAGAATCTGGAGGAAGGAAAGCAACTCTTGTTCTGGTGTTGCTTTCCTTTAGCAGAGGCAGGCAGGTAGTGAGAGAAAAACAGTGAGCAGCAACTGAAACCTTGAGAACTCCACTGTCTATTGTACATCATCAACTGTGTCTGAGGGGGAAAAAGAAGGAAAGAGGTTGAACCATTTTTCTCTCCTATCTATTTCTTTCTCTAAATCCCAAAGATAAGAGGGGATGGAAAACAGGTTTTATATATTGGAAGGAGTACATATGAAGTTCTCTGATTTATTTAGTGTAGTTATTGTTGCCTATTATCCAAGGGAAATGGAGAATTGCAAAACACAGCTCCAAGGAAAAACACAGCATGAAGGAAAAATGCTGAATCTGGCCCCTGATTTTTAAGTTTGAGGAAATAATTAAAGTAAATTTTAATTACACCACAGAACACTTCATATGCAGTTGTTGYCAGATCTTTTTACATATTCAGTATAAGTTAAAATAATCATCCTGATTATCTAACAAGATCTATGTAAAGTCATAGACTAGATGGAATAGACTAGATCATAGACTAGATGGAATACAGTATTAATTTTATTTCTATAATATGTTGCCTAAAACTGAAGTGYAGTGGTCCCAGGAGTGATATATAGATGAATATTAATCTATTAACTTGATATTACTTTTTCACATCATGCTTGTAAGTCACAGGAAAGCATATAAAATATTTCATTCTGTCTCTGTCAGTTTYGAGCAGAAAGGTTATAAATCTGTGACCTGTCATTTTGATCACTAATAACTGAAGATTGAAGTAAAGAAACTTGTGTTTCTGAGGAAACTTGTCCTAGCATACTGAGCTAAACTTGTGAGAGCTTTCTTTAAAGGAAGCTGAGAATGTAAAATAAAAGACATGTTGGTTACACACACATTTCAAAAGGATAAATAAGGGAATTACTCATTTTCCCTTCAAGTGTTTGGATGTATCATCACAGGAAGAATCTGGATGTGGAATGATATAGGCATCTGAACTCTTCCTATTTAGATTCTACATGGTATTTAAAAATCCTAGCCCTTTTTTTAAGTTTGTTTTTGTAACTTGAAGACATGCTAAGTGCTAAAATAGTATTTCTGAAAATTATTATATTGGGCGAAACAAAACTGATTATGTCATTTTCAGCTGACTAAACTGCTGTTTAAAAAGGGAAAAGAACTATTTTACATAAGTCCTAAATGTAGACACTGTGATGCAGAAACTATGTTTTTTCCCATTAATTTTATTACCTCCCTTAGCTCCTTCTCCATTTCATCCCAAACAGACTTTTTTTTTTTTTTTTTTTTTTTTTTTTTTT
>NW_026624104.1:132141-144208 GCF_030028575.1 Malurus melanocephalus | reverse complement strand
CTAAACTTTTACAAAGAATAAAGGATTTTGTAGAGATTTTTTCTACCRGTCTTTAAAAGGTGTGTTTGTGAGATGCTATCCTTACTGTTCTCTTTTCATATATCCATTTTTAAAAATATCTTTGAAATTTAGTGAACCTTTTGAGAAATCCATAATTATCTCCTTTCTTATTACACTAGTCTTTTGAAAGATTTAGCATATTGAAAAGGAAGAAAACTCCCTTCAAATATTTTCACATTGTATAAAAATGTCCTGGGTTTGACTTTGAGAGTTTTTTTTTTTGGAAAAAATAATGAGTGACTTTGACGGATTTCATCATGCAGAAGAAAGAAAATACTACATGGRTTACAAATGATGAAAGATTTGTCTCATTGTAAGGAGGAGAAATATTTAGAAAATAACAGTATCTACCTCTTACCTATATGTAATTTAATGATACTTTTAGTCAAATACTGTCCAATGAAATATTTAGAAGTGGAAGCTCTGGTCCAATGACATTTTTAAAGAAATTTTAAGCATTGACAGACTGATTAATTTTAGCTGTTGATCGGGAGAATATGCATTTAACATAAAGGCATGAAAACTGAACTGCTATGAGTGACTGTGATTGAGAGAATTTAAATATTCTTGGAGAGGTTCAAATAGACACAAAGACCTACAGTAATAAATCTAAATCAAATTTTAAGTGTYAAGCCTTTCYSTAATGTCTTTCTGTTAGGATAGCASACTTTTTTGGAAAAGAGGTGCTGGCTTTCTGAACGAAAAGGGAAGAGCTTGATTGTGTAAGACTACACCACTTCTGAAATCTCCAGTGAATGGTGATTCAGCCTGTAGCCAACACACTTTGTCACAGCCAGGGTTGGGTTGATGAACCTAGGGCATTATTCCACCAGCCCAGCTGATTGAATATGCAACTTATTACAAGCATTTTGTGTTTATTCCTTCGTGTATCTGAGGAAATATATAGGGAAGATAAATGTATGAGCACAATCCTGTTGTATGTTTTTAATAAACATGGAAAAAGGGATTGGATCACGCTAACTGAAAGCTCCAGTCAGAAAAACATCCCAACTCATGAGGGAAGAAGTCTGTGTGAAAATTGCTGCATAATTAGATCTTTCATTAATTTATTCATTCCAGGCAAACCTTTTACTGTGCTTCACTTATTAGTAATGGATTTTTCCACCATATGCAATAAAATGTGGTCTGGGTTTAGGGCAAAAGATTTGCAGCAGAAATCTCAAGTCATGTCTTCGAGGTTCTTTCCTTGAAAGTATGAAATAAGATTTCTTMTGAATCCACAGCTCTTTCATAAACAAAAATTCACTAAGGAAAACATTCAGTTTAATCTACTGGTATCTGTCAAACTTCCACATTTCTTTCTCTATTACTAGCAGCTTCTTTGTAGAATTGTGCAAGATTAAATAGCTGAAGTTTAAGGCATCTTTTATAACTGTTTTAAGTAAAATAACTTGCAAATTAAATAAGTACACTGATAAACTGCACAGCTGAAAGAGTCTTTTCCTCCTTTCCACTTCGGCTTTTGCTGATAATGATCATGTAACAAAGTGTAAGGTAAGGGRCTGTGGTGTAACTGCTGAGTATTTGCTTGTGACAGTTCATGAATGTGAGAAGATGAGCCTCTGTGTCGTGCTGAATAATACCAACTTGGGAGATAAATGGATAGAGGGAATCCCTCTATTTTGTAAGGAAGAGGAATCAGGAGGTTTTGTGCAAGTCCAGCAKAGAAATGGGTTTGTTCTTTTGTCAAGAGAGTGAAAATGAAAACATAAGCATGAAAGTCGATGTCAGATTTAAAGACCAAAAAGATTAGAAGCAAAATTTTGTTTAAAATAGATGACARAATCACTTCTGTCTACACATATAAGGTATGAATGTGTCTTCCCATGAGCTGAAGAGTAGTTTTGAAAAAATACTGAGTTGGAATCACTCAATATTACAATACTAACTACAATCCTTMATTTAAACTGTGGTTTACACGTTTGCTAAATTTCTAAACAGTTAAGATTTGTCTAATTGTCTAAAAAMTATATTTCATTAGGATACTTTAAACTAAGTTTGGAATTTTCATCTTCCATCCTCAAATCAAACTCGTCTTCAAACAGTTTAATTTTTCTAAGTATCATGAGTACAATAAATTTTCATGCTCCTGTGTCCTTAGCAAGTAAGGATTTGTCATAGGTGAAGAACATTACATAGAATTGAGATATTTTAATATAAGTGGCAGCTATGCAGGCAAAGCAATACATAAATATGAAATTATATTACATTTCATTGAAGTATTTATTCTATGTGCTTGTAAGTAACTATGCTTACTGGGAGATAATTTGTGACTATAGAGGCATTTCCAAGACATAATTATTGTTAGAGTTTTTCCCAGCTCTCAAGAGAAATAAAATTACATTGGTACKCTGAAATAGGAGACTGAGGAAGCTATGACACAGCTATATCTTCAAATAAGTTTGCAGGACAGAAATACCAGCCATATATTTCAGTAGTGCGCGCAATAAAATGGGAAATACCTGTTGTGGTAAATACAATCCAAGCATATTTTYAAAGGGACTGGCATGGCCCTGTGAAACTTGAAGTTTAAACAATTGGAAGGGAAAAGAAACAATATTTTAAAAAGATGAATTCACCTACATTTGTCATCACAAAAAATATTTGGTCATAATTATCTGAACGGAACAGCGAATTCTCCTCTTGTGCTGCTTTGCCAGTTTGGCTGCATTCATCAAAACKACCTTTGAAAAGAATTCTGGAACAGCATAAACAACCTTTAAAAATAGATAGAATTTCAATGTTCAGTATTCTATGTTAGTGTTATAACATTTACTGTTAAGGCTTCTGCACTGTATTTATTAATTATTAAATGAGCACCGCCACCTCCCCCTCTTCGTACCTCATTTGCCAGAGAATGGAAAATTCTGCMGGATGCTTCTGAGTTCTCAACACCTGACAAGTTCTATGTTCAGTTTTTGGCATAAGAATTTAGTGCTGCTGCTCTTGTTTCCAGACCATTTTCTGCTAAGGGAATGAAATGCAGGTGTGTAGGTCCTTGCTTACAGAATATTACCATCATCTGCTTTTACATGAATTATATAATGATTCCACTGAGTTGAAGGAAATAGGTTGTTTTATTTTTGATTTGTCCTTTTATGTGCACTTACTATTTTCCTGATTATCATTAGTGTCTTGTAGGAAAATATGATGTTGAATAAAACCTTTCACCCATTTAAATTTTAATCTTCTTGAAACAGAAGGATAACAAGTAAAATGTCTGAGATACCCATTTGAATTCATTAGCAGTTTTTTTATTTTTACAGTTGCTCTTTCATGATACTCTTTTGACATTTTTCTTTTCAAGACCAAGTCGCCACACCATTAGGGGTCACTTTGTGGTGCCAACAGAGGTGCTGCTACTTTTCTGAACTTTCTTTAGGACTTGTGGCTGCTGTGAGTTCAGAACCAAAGAAATTATTTAAGGAAAGCTACATGCAGACTTCTCTCATAATCAGGCTCACTGGAAATGTCTTAATTTAAAAGTATAGCATATAGTATCATCCCATTGAAGCTTACAGCCCGATTCCTGCCAGACATGTTTTAATAATTAATATCAAATACACATTGAGTTTGCTTACCAGGCAAAGAACKGAAAAAAACCCAGCTGTTATTAAAAACACTCACCTGAACTTTCTTGTATTTTGCTGGTGTTGTTTAATTTTTTATGTGAAATGCATGTTCTCCATGTGCATATCTCAATTGCCRTAGACTGGAGAATTTTACACAATCCTGCTGACTTTCTGAGATAATTTACATTGTTACAATTATTTTTCCGTGTGTTATTTGATATTAATTTTCAACGTGTGACCSTTTAATGAGACAGAATGTTACATTAGGATGCTGATGTACCTGCTCTCTCTTCCTCTGTTGCTGCTGTGGTCCACTTCAACTGCTTTTGAATTGCTGTTAATCAACTTCATCAGGGTTWGACCCTGTAGATTCTTGGAAAGGGTCTTTTTCTGGTTTTAGAAGGTAGAACAYTTTATATTGTGTTCACACTTCATATTGAACACCTCAGACAGTTTCCTAGAATGTGTCTGTGTGTTTGTGGGGAAAGAGAGATAGCAATGAGCTGTACAGATACGCCTTTTTTTTCTAAAAGTGAGCGCAATGGCCTTTCATATCAGCAGAAATCATATGAAATTACTACGATGATGTAAGAACATATTTAAAGTAAACATAAACCAAACACACAGCYAAAGATGTCAGATGAATTCAGTTAGTAAACCTTTTGCAGGAAATTAAGGAAGATAAATTATCACACTTTTGCCTGTTTCATAGGGAGTAATTTAATTCTGAAGATGGAGTGATCATAATTTAAAAGCCACACACAACTTCCTGATTCTGAAAGTGCTGTTGTTGTGATCTTGATGTAAATTGAAGCAGTTTAAGGGATGTTTATGTGAACAGTTCAACACCTGCTGAAAATTAACATCACATAGCTGCAATCTTCCATGTTATGCTGCCTTCAAACACCTTTTCTATCTGGGGTTGAACATTGTAGCCCATTGTTACTGACCCATTTAATATTTGCTTGAGCATCAAGAGAGGAAAACTTGCCTGGCCAGCAGCAACCCAAATCTGGCATCTTGTTGTAGGCTGTATGTGAAGTAAACAGGAAGATAATCTCATTCAAACACAAACAGGTGATGACCTTSCATAAATGTTCTAGCTGAGAAATTAATTTTTGAAAGCTGTTTGCACTTATGTTCAATCATAAACCAGAAAATGCTTTCTCAGTGGTTTTCTTTTAACACTGAAGTCTTTCTCATCCAGTTGATCTAACAAATGATATTGTTAAAGAACACAGGCTATAATAAGTGCATGAAGGGGTCTAGCACCCAATCAGAGGGCTGAGATAAACGGTTTCTGTTCATTTTCTGTGTGTGTATATACCCTAAATTGGTAATAAATCTATGCTTTGTGATATAGAACCAGAAAAATAGGAATGAACCATATATGCAGATATGCCTGTAAATCCTAGTAATAGGCTTTACATGGATTTTATTTGCTTTAATTTCCTYTTCATTTTTGAACAGTAATATACCTTACACTGGCATTTCATTTCATTTTAGAGGATTCTTTATAGTCTTTCACTGAAATCATTATTGCTATTGTACTCTTACATTGAAAACAGAATTGTCAGCAAGTGTGGAATTAATTTCCTCCCTCTAATCTAGACTCATGATGACATTAAAACAAGAGTAACTTACAGTAAGAGTTGAGATTTTCTTTTTTTTTTTTTTCATTGCAATCTTGCACTATAATATCCTAAGCTACTAGAATGGCTTTGAAATTTTCCGATATTAATTTCATGGTTGTGAACTATTATCTCTAAGAAAATGTGTATGAAGCATTAATGCACTGTTTTTTCATCCCCAGCCTATTTTAACTTTTTTTTTTCTAGATTTAAAAAAGCCCAACAAAACCAAACCCAAAACAAACAAAAACCCACCACCAAGAAAACCTGCCTATATTTTAGTCAGATTGCAAGTTTTATTGTTCATTAGGATTTTAAGATATCATTTATTTCACCAAAATAACTGAAAGGTATAAATGTCAGTCCTTAGTGAAAAGTGAGAGGTTTTAGAGGATGGTACATTATGTCCTGAGCTAGCTTTTTGCAGAGAATGATTCATCCAATCTCTCCCTCCTCTTGGCTTGTAGGTGTAGGCAGTTTGTGCAAGAGAAGACCGGTCTCAATTCAGGATGCTGGTGCCTCTCATTAATAGTCTTACATTTTAAAAATATTTGAGGACAGAGAAGGAAATGTGTTGCCAGTGTATTCTCAATGGCCAATATACTCTTCAGACTGCTGGGAAAGTCAAGATGTCGTCAGTGAGTGCACCACGAAGTTTATAGCATGCTGTAGGTGACAGTGGAAAGCCAGGGCACAAAACCCATCTTGTGTTATTGATGGAACATGTGAAGCTAAACAAATTTAAGCATATTTTCTATTTTCTCCTGTCTTCTTTTTGCCATGTCTAGCTTGTCTATCAGTCTGACTTCTTGTGCTCACCCTTCTTAGATAAATGTTATTTTTTGCGCACAGGAAAAGTCCTTTTATTTATATACTAAACCCCTAGGTTCATGAAAGTCAATCTTTTAAATTAACTTCTTTTCAGAGAACTTGGTGAAGATAAATCACAGTAAATAGCAAACGAGGCCAAATATAGCTAAAATTGAGTCCTTTACCTTGTCAGGTCTCATACTGTCTGTAAGAAAACATTTTATTTAGACCTGTTCTGCAAACAGTTTTACACAAGGGCACATTCAGAATTTCTGCCCCTATTTATAAACAACATGAATCACACAAGGTGACTCATGAGAATCACTGCATGTGGAAGTGTGGGACTGCASAGGGTAAGGTTAAGCTGMTGGTTCTTGYTCAAGGAAAAACCCTGATTTGTAKATTATTTGGGTGCTTCCTYGGCAATGTGAAGCTGTGTGCTATGYCAGTGTGGAGTCTCCTGGATGAGAGGGATCAGGTATCCAGGGCAAACAGGCATTTTCCTTCCCAACCAGGGCAGGCAATTATTATGACCCAGCAAGCTCGACAATATCTATTATCTGCTGCTTCTCTATAGACTGCATTGAAGGCTTTTTCCAGGATAAAGTCATAGGTGACCTCAAGTCAGAAGGTGTTTGAACCATCTTTTGCATTTATAGTGGAGTAGAGGAATCCCAAAATGTTTGTGCAGGTGTCTTCTGTACACAAAAGCAGGCACAAAAATGGAGCTTAACCTTTCAAAGGATTGAATTTTAATTAGTTTTCAGTGACAACAGGTTTTAAAAAAAATTCACCCTGTTTTAATATGTTAACCAGATTTTCGTAGAACATGGTTTACTTTCTAAATGAGTAGTTGAGAAATAATAAAGGCCAGCTGGACTCTGCTTTTCCATGACTTTTTGGACTATATTAAATATGGCTGCTCCTCTTATCTAAAATATCCACCTTAAGTCAAAGACATCTTCTTGCTTTTTGATTAGTGGGTAGAAATAGACAACTTCAGATYGACCTGTCTGTGACATCTAGATTGAAACAGAAGAATGGTGACCAGGAAATTCCAATTGTTCTTCCATCTMCAAAGGGAGACCAGATGGCTAGTTCAGATGTGAAGCATATTTAGTCAGTTGAGACTTCACCAAGGTTTAAGGAATGGAAATTTTTTGAAGTACAGTGGATATATACAGTCTGCCTTTTCTTTCATGTATGTAGCTCAGTATCTGTTGTTTAGGCATCTTTGGGGAAAAAATAGCTTAAAAGAATCGTCTACACAAATATGTCAGAACATATTGTGATGTGGGTGGCAARGGCATGGAATCCTGAAGTCTCTGTTTATAATATTTAATAATACAAGAATTGCAAACAATTCATATCAAAACTAATAAACTTTTAAATATTTCCTGTTTCTTAGATCTTGCTATAGATTTACTGTTGTTCCCACCCTTACATTTAAGYGTCAGACTTGTGAAGGAGAAATAGGAGTCTACAGTGGCAGCCATGCCACAGAGGGACATAATTTAAATAAAGATGGCTTAAATTGTCCTTTTTTCCAATTAATAATACATTTGAAACTATGGTGGTGTCCATCGTTAAAAAATAATATTATGTGYGCAAGGCAGCTTTTTCTCATGTAGTCTTTTAAAAATTCAGTCAGCCTATTAGCATCTAGACAAAATTTGTGGAGAAAGAAGAGTTAGGGGTGGCTCAAACCCAAAATGTGTAATATCCTGGRATAATGATGACTGTGATTGGTTCAGTCCCTCTGACTCAGTGAAGGTTATCTTTTGTGTTGAACAGAAAAGACTGACAGAAATTGAATACATACTTTGATAATCCAGGTATTTACAGATTCAACCCATTTGGGATAAATCCTGCATGCTGGATAAATGTCCAGTCRTCTTAATTTCTGATTATTGGGAAAAAAAGAAGGAAGGCAACAAGGACAAAGGCACGTGCAAATCTCCTTTTTTACTAGGAAGGGGAGGCATCTCATGTTGAATGAAATTTGAATACGAAATCTGTATTTCCAGACTCTAGCATTTCTTATGAAATTACCTCTTTGTTCTCAGGGTGCTCARTTCCAAGGGGCTACAAGATCTATGAGTTTAAAGTCTAGATCTTTTTGCAAGCTTGCTGAAGTTATAATTGACAAACTCTGCTGTGACTCTTTTACATATGCCTCAAGTTGCCACTTATGCTGATGCTCCTACAGTGTAATAAACTTGTATTACTGCATCTGGAGACCACTTTCAAAGCACACTTAATAAATGCAGCCCCTCCATAAACATTGCTTTTAAATTGGAGCAGGCAAGGTGGAGTATGTAATAAATGCATGCTTAGTTGATGGAAAAACTCTCATTTCATTCACTCATAGAATGAAATGCACAACAAAGAGATGCCAGTTTTAGAGTAGGGAAGTCCTGTCTGAATGCTAAAGTTCTTTGTATATAATGAGAAGTTTTCTCATTTAGAAATATGCTGCCATGTCAGACTTAGCCAGTTTATTGTTATTTCTGTTTATATCGCTGATTTTAATTCAGATTATTGTTGCATTCCTACATATTTCTAGAGTGTGTCGAAAGTAGACCAACAAARCTAGTGAAGGGTCTGGAGTGAGGGGCTGGGGTTGTTTATCCTGGAGRAAAGGAGGCTGAGGGGGAGACCTTTTAACTCTCTACAACTGCCTGAAAGGAGGGTGTAGCCAGGGGTAGCCTCTTCTCCCCAGTAACAAGAGACAGAACAACTGGAAAATTATTSAAGCTGCAAGGAGGGAGGTTTAGATGGGATATTAGGAAAAAAACATCTTCACCAAAAGGATTGACAAGCATTTGAATGGGCTGCCCAGGGAAGTGGTGGAGTTATTCTCCTTGGAGTTATTTAGAGGATGCGGAGATGTGGCACTCAGGGACATTGTTTTGTGGTGAGGGGTTAATGGTTGGACTCAATTTTAGGTGTATTTTCCAACCRAAACAATTCTATGATTCTAAATTTTTATTAGCTGACTTGGACAATATTTTTAATTGGTAAGCAGTTCTTGCAAGTGATATAATGGCTGCTTGATTAATACTTATTTCTGTCTATGTACTTGAAGAAATAAAAGTACACATTTTCAGTTTAAGCTGACTTCATTTATTCTGCTTCATGTTTTTAATCATGAGTTTGAGCACAATATCTCAGTTTAAAGCAAATCACCTTTATTCTGCTTTTCCCAGTCTTGATGAATCTCTTCAAGACAGCAATCTTCTTGGGTGTCAGAGGAGTAGGTTCGTGTTGGCAAGGAAAGCTGCCTCATATTCTGTGTCTATATCACAGATSTGTTGTGATATATTAGTGGATTGTACAGTTGGCTGACAGAAAGGTTACCAGCCCTTTGTTCTCTGAAAATGTTAAATTGCACATTACAACTGGCTGCATGAATAGCTGCAAACAATTAAWTTCCAAGCTCAAATATAATCTGCAAACACTAACTTCAGTCTTCATCTTCAATTTTTCATCTCAGTTGCAGGCAGCACCTTTGCATCTTGTTCAATAATCTTCTGTCTGGGAATGTGGGACTAGAAAATGGGCTTGACTTAGCAGTATTGAGCTGGAGAAATTAATCAGAAAAACATAAATGAGAAAAATTAGAYGTGAGGAAAAAGGAGAGATACTAGAAATCAAATGAGAGGGAAAGAAAAAGCATCAGTCAGTGATTAAATCCGAAAACTATCACTTCCCCTAAAATATCAATGTCCTTCTTCCCCACCCTGGATACACTAATTTAAATGAATCCAGTGATTTTTTGGGGGAAGACTGRAACTCATTTTTGTATAAACCAGTCAGGGCACTAATTCTCAGTTTATTGTAATTGTTTCRGTGTTTTGATTAGTTCTCAATTTCATGTTTACTTCAGTTTTGTTTTACTTCTGGTGAAAGATCAGATGTGAAAATGGCAAAATAATCTTTAATAATCAGTGGATTGAGTTGTCAATTGTGGAATAATCAATTGTGTAATGAGTATTAAACAAGAGTCTTTCCAGCAGGCYGTGTATGCTGGAGCACAGTCAGCTCAGGCAGCAGTTCCAGCAGAGACAGGTCACATAACAAAATCCATAAAAAGTTTTCTTTTCTTGAAAAAGTGRTAATGAAGGTAATGGCCTTGCTCTCCGTGGCCTCTTCATATTTCTGCTGTTAATGATTTGCAGATAGATGCAATATTGTAGAACTTTGACACAAGTCTTTAATTAACTTCTGATTTGGTGTCAGGAAAAACATTGATTTTGTTACAGTTCTTATGGAGTAAAAATGGGGATTTTAAAGAGATTGAACCAAGCAAGTAGYTAATCAGTATTCAGTTGCAAGGGACATCTCAAAAGACACAAACACTCCATTCTAAACTTTACATAATGCTCCATGTAGAAATGATTGGAAAATCATATTATAAATTAAATTACAAAATTTGCAAAGACCTTTTTCTCTTTGGAATGTCTTTTCCCTGAAAAATCTTTTGAACGGTGTATTAATACTCTTTTAGAGAGAGATGCCATTGGTGATGCTTTTCTGTTATAGTTTATGAATATTTTARGTATTAATTTATCAAGCAATTAGTCCTTTTCATAACATTGTKCTTTCTGCCTTAAACAGATAAAGATCTGTTTAAATCTGTCAACACACATTTCAAACTTGTCACATATTTCCAGATTGACACCTGAATGCTGTTTGACACCCTTGTTTTGCAGGGAGAAAGAATTTTAAAAATGAAACAACAAACTAAAAATAGCAGGAGAATAAATAATGTAACATCTGTTCTAAAGTGGAATAATATAAAAGAGAGAATGTGGAAGTTTAGAAACAAACTCTATTGACACTGAAACAGTAACCTAAAATGATTATTTACTTAGTTACTGTTTCACTGGTTCTCTTTGATAAMAATATTGCAATTCAATAAAATTGGTTAATTGCTAAACTGTGACCCTAAAATCATTGTCTCTCCTTGAGTATGTAGAGAAAATATTTTGTACAAAATGCAAATGAATGTTATTRAAATTAGAATCTAATTTGCCAGCTGCCACAGTAAAAGTGCTCAATTCAATTGAAATATTTTTCAAAAGTACTAAAACTTTATCCAAGTTTCCAGATTTCCATCTCTTCTAGAATAAGATAAATTTATCATTGTTAAATGAGTTGCCCTGGAGRTGTACCAGAGCAACTGAGAGCATGGAAAATGAAATTCTAAATATCTACATTTAAAGATGATAAAGATGATTTAAAGACAATAAGCTCATTTTTGAAAGTAAAAAATCATATATTGATTAAAATGGCATTAATTCTTTYTCCTTACAGTTTATTTAGGGAATCAGGGAGACTAAACAATGATAYATATCAGGAAAGGGTTTTGTTTTGGTTTTCCCCTCCCACCTTCTTACCTTCATGTTAARTACTAAAGTACATTTGAGTAGTACACAGAACCATAGAATTATAGGATCATAGAATGGCTTGGRTTGGATGTGACCTTAAAATTCATCTAGTTTTTACACACACWCATGACTCCAAAAAGACCTCATGGAAATGTAAAGAGGTTGTTGAACAAGATTTTATCAGGATTTTCAGACAGACTCAGAATATATGAAATGGAAAATAATTGTGGGAAGCAAAAGTTTAATCTTGAATTGCTGATATCATACTTACAAAAATAACCTTTTTAAATGTATATTGTGACAGAAAAATTGATATATCTAGAGAGATGACATTTGYACACATTTGAAATCAAAGTAAAGAAAAAGAAAAAAATGAAGGAGAAATAACAATAACAGCAAATAAAGGAGCAATTCAGTGTCGCTGTTCTCACTGCTCTTTCAGGAATCTTATGAAGGCTTGTAACTATTATTYACATCTCTAGTCCATTGCAAGTTCAAGAGTTTTATTCTAGCTATTACTTTTTAGTTATGGACATGGTGTCTTTGAACCATGAAAAGTGGTATTTAATTATTTAATTTT
>NW_026624104.1:101542-132097 GCF_030028575.1 Malurus melanocephalus | reverse complement strand
AAGAAAAATCACAGTGACTGAAATAGTTTATATGTAAAACTTAATTAAAAAGGTCTTGTGGACAAATATCCTGGGGAGAGTCACATCTGATTTAGACTCTTCTGCTCAGTAAAATGACAAAAATGTATATACTGGACCTTTCCACTGTGCAAAACATAGCACCATGGTGACCTAAAACTAACACCTTTGGATGAGCAAAACCAGAGTATTTTACCATCCCGAATAAAAGTAAGCATACTATATAACAATGATTTTATCGTATCTTATCTAAATCTATATCAAGAAAATGATGTCGTTTAGAGATTTTCACTTTCATAATTTTCATTTTGCAATACCATCAGATCATCTTGAAACTGAGTAATAAAAATAATCTAATACTGCAAACACTTCTTTTTGTCCTGATTCCAAGAAAACAAGATGTGTGCTGTATTATTCTCTGTCAGTTTTCTTTCCYCAGAAAATAAATTTGGGAACTTGCTGGATAAATTAAAATGTGTTAAATTTGTGCAACTGGCCTGCAAAAGAAACTATCAGAAGCCACAGAAAGTGTTTTGAACCATTTATTTGGCTCTCAGCACCTGAGCTGTATTACCCACATCTCTTGGGTGGAAGGAGTCCAGCTCCTGTGCTCCCAACAAACCAGCACAAACACCTTGGCAGGACAGGACAATGTCCTTTGCCTTTTTGCATGAACTGAGACAGGGACCTGAAGAAGAATAGGAAGAAATGGGGAAATTGTGAGAGGTGCATGTAAGGGAAGCTGCAATAGAGAAGGAAAAGGATTCGAGCACCATGGCACGTGGAAAGGAATTATGAAGATGCTCTTTTCATAGAGGACTGCAGTTAGGAAGTCAGTGGCTGTGAGCTGCATGTCCATGCACCTGATGATCCTAGAATTGAAACAATTCTCTGATTCTATTTTTCTGTACCCTATTAAAGAACACAAATTTTTGTTCTTTCACAGCTAGTAATTAAGGAACATCCATAGTAGACTGGCTATAACTCCATCATGAAAAGCTCCCTTAGGATTTTTTTTTCCTAGCAAACATTCCTGAAATTCAAAATCAGCTACAGGAAACTCAGTCCAATGCAGAGAGCTTGCATGCATCTCATTTTCCTTTCAAAACAAAGCTGGCTTGGACATTGTTTGGGTGAAAGCAGCAGGTGGTGCATCACTAATGGTGTGAGTCAACCTTCAGTAATTCAGTGTTCTGAGAAGGGGTGCTGAAGRCAGTGGAACATCAATGGGGTGCATCTGTCTCACAGCTGAGAAAAGGCTTCTTGTGAATTTTCATGTTCCTGAAAAGTTTTACAGATTATTTTATTTTTTTTTTACAGATTATTTTTATATTTTATATTTTGCATATTAATCTTGTTATGAATGTGTTCCCCATTTACTTGTCTCTGCAGAGAAAAACCCTTTAGGAAATGAAACACCTCTTGCAAAAAGAGATTGTCATGATCAATACAASTCTTGCTCACATGTCCATGTAGCAAAATTAGTGTTTGGCTTGATATGGATTCTAATTTTTCTCTAAGATTTTTTTTTAGAAACAACTCACACTGGCTATGGAAATGAAAAAAAAAAATAAATGAGTCATTTGTCTCTTCTAGTTTGGTTTGAGTTACAGAAAGTTTAAACTTACTCATTAATTTCAACAGCTGCATAGGACTGGGTCAATTAGCATTAGCTCCCACTTCCTCAGCATAAGTAAGAAAAGTATCTGAAAATGCCCGACATGTCAGTAAGAAATGGAGAAACTAACAATTAGAAGTGAAATATTAAAAAATAATTGCATACAGATATATTGAAAAATGTACTGACACTGGATTTTAGTTGAAAATGTGGTAACATGGTACAGGAATATACCTGTAAAATGAAATTTTTAAAATTGCCTCTCTTTATAAAGGAAGATATTAAATGTAAGTTGTATAGTTTCCTTTACTTCTTGTGGAAGCTGAAATTTGTACAAATGATTGTTAGGTTAACCACTTTTCTACTGTGGGCCTACAGCTGATAGAATAATCTGGTTTAGTTGTATCTCTTGAAGGCTGGAATGAGATCAAGGGACTCAAACTCTGAATAAGGCTATTCATTCTTCTCTAGGAAAGCCAAAATGGAAGAGAAWGCTGTTCAGGAAGAAGATTAGTTGTTAAATGCTGCAAAGGCAAAGGTCCATGTGACTAACCTTTGTGTTATAACTTTTTACTACTGCAGATTGAAAATCAAGAACGTGTGATTCTCAGATCCTTGCTTAATTCAATTTTGAGGCAAAGGCTATTTCTGTTCCACTCTTGTTAGTTCCTGTTTCCTAAATCTGTTCAGAGACAGATACCATAATAATCAACACAGAGGTTCTTTCCAGGGATTCAGATCMCCCAAAGAAATCGTGAGAGTTCTGGGGACTGCAGTGGCACTGGAGGCCAGAACAGGCAGGTGAACAGATGAGAAATAACTTTGTCAATTGTTTAACGCAGAGGACCTGAATGACCTCTACAACTGAAAGAAACTGCTGAAGAGTGCCTCTGAAAAATGAAAGTTAGTRTTTGTGGCATGGATTTTAGTCCTCTAAATGCCATTCACACATTACCAATTTACTYATTCATTAAAAATGTGGGGATAAAAAAGCCAAACTGAAAATCCTTTACTGGAATATCACCAGTGTCTTACTTTCCAGAGGTCCGAGCATATTTACTTTTCTTACATGCTGCAAAATTGGCAGTTTATCCATTATTGAGACAATATCCTGAGATGAACAAAAATTTTGGGAAATGGTTTTCTTTATTTCCTTGCTTAACTGATTTTTTTTCCCTGTGCAATGTTTTACATTTTGATTACTGTGTTGTATGAAATGGTAAAATAAGGACTTATCCTTATTACCTTTGGTTTCTTCTCTCTTTTTTTTTTTTTTTTAAGTCACAACAATGCATTACGAAAATTCATTTCTTTGAGACTTTGATTAGGTTTTATTTAATTTAATATTAGTTTAAATTATTGCATTACATGTATTACTTTTTGAATAATTTTTGAAGTCATGCTCTCACAAAGAAGAGATAATATGGACAAGGTATTTTTAAAAGCAAATTTAAGTGTTAATTAAAAGCTAGTTAGTAGTACTTCCAGAGAAATACCTGATACATTTCCTACTTCTGAAGAACCCTTTAAAATACAGTCTATTATTTAGTGGGCTTGAAGCTTGGGGAAATACCACTCTGGGACAAGCCCAAAATTAATTCTATGACAGTATTACAATTAATTTTGAGGGATTCTAATCAATCACACATCTTTATACAGTGAAAAACAAACTTCAAGGTATTATTGTAAAAAATTACCTTCTCTAATCAYACTGATAATAAAAATATCTTAATATTTAAAACTCACTGTTTATGCAATTTTCTCTTTGGAATAACTTTAATGAAGTGGAATGAGGAAGTAAAGCTGAGAGGTTAACAATCTGACTTCTGTAATGTGTAGACATCTGTATCCCACAGGACATTCTGTCGTCTAGAAGTGGCAAGACAATTATGTCAACAGTAATTTTCCTAATTTCACCACTTTAAATCTTTTTTTTTTTTCACCTATTTCTATATTTTTCGGTCTCTGTTCACCTCTTTAGTGTCTCCTAACTTAAATTTTGGTTCATGATTAAAGCAGGTTAGAGGACTTTTTAAATTTTTGAGTGTTTATGCTCATAACGTGCCCTAGAACACCAGTGCCTAAGAAAGTGCAAGTAGTTTGTAACACTGACAAGGAATAGGGAGTGCAGTGGGAAAAGGAAAATTCCAGTAGGAGCCTTGGAAAGTACTGACAGGATTCATACAAGAGCTCTGGACAGCTCTCTAGCCCAGCGATGTAGATGATTTTTCACCTGGTTTTTCTCTGTTGCTGTCTACTTTTACCAGAACCTCATTTAACCCTCCCTTTCTTCCTCACTGGTTGTTTTAATTAATTGATGGCGTTAGCGCTGATTGATGAATTAGCTGGTAGTGATGAGTATTTATCACTTATCAAGTTTATGTATGCACCTTTGACACAGTAACATTTATTGGTACATAAATCAGTATTAGTTACTTGCCTGTGCACAGAGGTTTGGTTCTGTCTAAGAAACTGAAATTTTATGAAGTGAGATAAAGAGGCAATGGAAATGGAGGGGTCATTGTTAGGCCAATGTTAGATTCTTACTGTGAGAGCCCATCACTATTTGGCCTTGCAGGTGCAAGGCTGGGAGAAGTGGGATATAAAAACATGAACATGTGGAGAATAAAGGAAAAATAATATTACAGAAATTCTGAAAACACTGCCTCAGCAATGCAGGTAAAGGTACAAAAGCTCTAAGCAACAGTCCTACAGTATTGCCAGGGCTACATCTACAGTACCTGAGRCACCACAAAACATTTGTTATTGTTTCTGGTGTAAATATACTGTATCATATTTTCTCTGCTTGTGTGAGATTATYTAACTTAAAATGTCATGCTTCGTACTTTTTGTTTGTTTTTATTGACCAAGAGTTGTAGATTTTTTTGAGGTTTGCCCAGATTTTTCATTATTGCTCTTAAAACTTCGGAAAGTTAATTTATGCTGTTTTGCACAAGTTGTCTAATGAACCTATTTACTCATATTTACACATATGGAGTGATGAGAAATGGAATGATTTTCCTACATCACAATATAATGCACAAGTTCAGACTCCTATTTCATGCACATTATTCAATTAGCAGAAAGAGAAAACCAACAAAAGAAGCAACCAAAAAATATACCTTTTTTTCTCTTTCCTTGGAATAATTTCAAGTTAAAAAAATTAGTTCTATGGTATCTAACCTACAGATGTTCTTTGACCTTTTTTTGCAAGAAGGAAAGACATGGGCACAGTCAGGTGCATTTACTCAACATTTAAAGCCTGGTTGTGTAAACAGAAGTGTTCTGAACGCCATCCTAGCTCGATGCTGACRTTACCCACTTTCTGTGCTTTAAGACAATGCTCAGTCCAGACTAGACGTGAAGGGTTTTGGTCACCACACCCTCCACAGGTTTGTGCTGCTTTGGTGTTTTGGCCACCTGAATTGCAAAAGGCATTTCTGCTGGTGTATATGGTGCTGCTGGGTAAATTCTCCARCTGATTTTCAGTCTCTGAATTATTTTTTTACTTTCAAAACAGTATCTAGAGCAACAACGAATTTCCAAATTTATAGCATGAGGTTGCATAGGAAATGTGGCAGTATAATCATGTTGCAATTTATAACTTTCTTCTACTTTTGGTGTTTTCAGTAAGTGTAATTTATAGAACCTTATTTCTGTATTTTTCGTATTTTTCTCTGTTTGCTCAGTGCCACTTCTATTTAATGAGATAAAGATATAAATATCTGACTTTCCGCAAATAATTTCTAAACTCTCAGAATGAATGATTCTCTCTAGCATGAAAACTTTGCAACCAGATACAAGTGCCTGCTGCCATTTGTCAAGACATTTTTCATCACTTTCTTCAGATTGGGCTCTGGATAAACTAAGCATGACTTCAAACTACCTCCCATATCAACACTGGAATTAGATTGCAGCATTCTTATACCTTTTTCCTGTGGAACAAAAGTAGTGTTGCTTTTGTCTTGCAAGTATCGTGCAACTGGTTGGGTTTTTTTTTGTTTGTTTGTTTGTTTGTTTTTGTTTTTGTTTTTTGTTTCTTTTTTACTTTAAAGTATTTTGAACCAGTTAGAAGAATTTAGTTTAAACCCCAAATGCAATTTGTCTGTTTTGACTGATAGAATTCTCAGAAAAGTTACCTGGTTCCCTAATGGCACTGATTCAYTGAGTACAGTTAATAGGTAACATTTTCCTGGGATTTTGGAGGTTTGGGACTTGCATTAATTATTGAGCACTGACCTATTGCTAAGATGTGAGTCTCTTTCTCAAGTAAAGTTTGAGGTTTTTATGTTTTTATGTACTTTGGGGCAAAAGGRTGGGAAGGGATATTGGTTTTGTTCCATGGAAGAGTGAGATTTTTGCTTTAGAAATACCAAAGGTTGTCCTGTGATACTTAGTCTCTTTATTTCCTGTAGAAAAGAAATAGAACAAAGCAAGCAGACACAAAGAGGTCCAGTTTTGGGCAACTGTCTTCATTCCTGTCATGATTATATATGGTATATTTCTTCTCTTATCTGCACTGTTCAAGTCCTTTAAAGTTCAGTTCAGCAATTTTTTTTTTACAGCAATCCCTTCCTGTGCCTGATTTTTTTCACTGAGACAAAACTCAGTCCAAATTATTTTTTCTTCTTCTAAGATAATCAAAACCCTGGCATTTCACTGTGTATTTATGCATGTATTCCTTTACTGCAAAGAAGTTCCAGATGCTTTGCATTTTCCTAATCATACTCACTTCTTCAGCCAAAATCTGGATTTTTCTCCAGAAGACATCTCATGGCAGTGTTCACTTCAAGCCTTTCAGGTTCYCCAAGCAGCTTCTTCCTTAATTATTTAAATATCTTTCATAAATCAGTGGGTCTAAGCTCAGGTTCTCCTGCTGTAAGCTGTGCCAGTCATTCAGGGGGTCCATAGCAGCTTTATTATAAGAAATAATAGCCCAWATCTACTTCACACATCTGTTTTTCCATTAAGATTTATTCTACAACAAAACTGACCCTTTTACAGGTTTTTACCATTTTTCCTCTGGATTTTTCTTGAGATAATTCTCTTCTGAGAAAACCACTACAAGAGGGTTCATTTTCCTTTATGAAGGAACTTAATTACATTCTCACCTGTAACCTCCCTCTCATCCTTTTCCACCCTAAAAATATTGGGTTTTTTCAGATCTTATTCAAGGCAATGTCAGTGAGCTTCATATTCAAATTCTTAGATTTTTTTTATTCAGAAAGTGTGAGTTTGGGACATACTGTGTCATTCTTTATTATGACAACTAGTGCAGTATACAACTCTCCCTTCTGKAAATGACATTTCCTGGACACTGTTCATTATTTTATGAATCATTTTTAATATGATTCCTGTCAATTTTTCAGAACATTCTTTGAACAGGCTTTTTTTCCTACTGCATTATTTCAGATTAGTGTTACTTGTCCGAGACAACTGCATGCAGAAATTCTTGCTGTTTACAGAGAACTCATTTCCCTAGAATAGGCACAAGGGAGTCTGCTTTTTCTCCCCATTAAAATTAACTCAMGATTATCCCTTAATTTCAGGGCCTGAGAGATGAGCATATAAACTACAAAGGTTAAAATGGTTATTCTTAATCATTAAGTTCTGACACTTTAATATTGAAGTGCAATAATTATAGGGGGAAATCAATACAGTAAAACTCACCACAAGCTGTCGTGAAATTGTCATGGGGGTCATAGGGGATTGTAAAAGTGACAGTGAACAGCCCAGGAATTATGTATCTGAGCTGGCATGCATGAAAATCAGCTTTGAGCCTCTTTGAGTAACAGCTTCAGTGTAGGATAAYACTTGCATGAAATGAAAAAAGTTTCTTATTCAGAGAATATAATAGCAACATGTGGYATCTGAACAGACAGTGGCTTTGTCATTTGGGTATCTTGCCTGTGAAAATGAAAATCATATGCAAAAGCTGAGGCTGCTGCATCACCCTCTGTGGAGTCCAAGTGCTGCATTAGGCATCTGGCACTGAGGAAGGATCACTACTGACCCTTTTGCCTTCACTTTAAACCCAGTCATGGGTCTCATTCTGTGCTGAGGATGCATGATTTTGTTCAGGTGAGGAATCTTGGCACGAAATTCCCCCTGCCACCAGAGGAGGATTAGTRCATTTATGATTTATACCCACTGTAGCTTTGTTTCTTCCATGGTCACTTCCAGGGCTGCAGGAGTAATTTCTTGCCTTTCATTCTTGTTGTGAATAGTGGCTGAAAGTTCCATTTGCTTAGCATGTGGACAGTAAATATCTTCTGACCTTGGATGGTAGAAGCAARTGGRAGGACCATAAAGCTTTTCCACTCTYTTTGCACTAATATTGTTTTATATTTCTGTGTTGAAAATACTTATTTATGTACTTACTGATACCATTCTTTTGTCCATACAGATTCCACAATTTTTTTTAATATGATAACTTTCAAAGAGGA
This sequence comes from Malurus melanocephalus, assembly GCF_030028575.1. NCBI lineage: Eukaryota > Metazoa > Chordata > Aves > Passeriformes > Maluridae > Malurus > Malurus melanocephalus. The sequence goes on along the minus strand of NW_026624104.1, from coordinate 124,015 downwards.
AATAAATTTCCATGAAATCTACTTATTTCAAAACCCTGGCAATTTTGCTSTGTATTCATATATGTGCTCTTTTGTTGCTAAAAGTTCCAGATACTTTGAGTCTTCCAGACCGTATCCCATTTATTTCAAGTGTTAAGATGAAACTTTCCAAATGATAGGTAAATGGATCTTGAACTCCACATCATCAYGCTCTAAAGAAATTCAGTTTCTTATTTCTAGTATAGAAGGTATCAAGATATTTTCCAAGCCCCAGAGCTACCACTCCATAATTAACACAGTCTCATAAGGAGAAAGGAGCATTGCATTTCAAAGAGTCAGGAACATGATCTTTTAAAGGCATTTTACACTGGCTTCAAAATGTCTGGCTTATGTTCTTCTCTCAGTGGTACAAGAATAATGTCTGGTAAATCTTTTTTCCTGCATTCTTCCACTCACTCTGATAGCRGGATCTGTAATATGTGGCTGCTCAGATATTGCAGTATCAGTAGCAATACCTATATTGAGTGTGAATATTCAAAGGGTTATCCACTGCAATAGTGTTATAACAGGTTCTTCAGGAATGTTATGCAGTAAAGGCAAGTGGATRCTAAACCCACAAAATATTATGCAAWGGTGAAAATTTTGTYTGTCTGTAAACTGAGCAACAATTGTGAATAAGTGACATAGTGCTTCTACAGACCTGTAAACAAAACAGCTTTCAGCTCCTTATTTCAATCCTATTTCAGACAAGTGATAAAGGAAGGTGTGGACAGGATCACAAGAGTAAATATTTGTTGATGATGTGGCTCCTGTTTTTGGAAATATTTCTACTCAGGAAGAATGTTTTGTGCAAAACGAGTCATGGTCCCAGGTTCTTAAATCATTGAGCTATATGATTTGAGCTTATGAGAACCTGAGTTTGATTTATAGCAAGTCCATTTCTAAATTCCAGGTGAATTTTAAATCAACAGAACAGCTGCAAAAAAAAAACCCAAACAGCAAATCAAATATAGCTGGGTTACAGAAATGGACCCATTGCCTGGTGGGCGAACTTAAAATTTCCTTGCATTTTATTGCATAAATTGCAAAACATGCTTCCATTGGAAATGTGAACCTGTGCACTCTGCTCTGCAGTGGACACTCACAGAATGCACAGAACAGCAGCTGAACTCCACCATCAGGGATATAGAGTGCAGTTCTGTCAGATAAACAAGCACCCAGCGAGTCATTTCAGGGTGACACTGCACATTGTCACAACATGCTGGTGACTCACTAGTGACAGTGTCTCTTGATTGCTAATGTCTTCTTTTTTTCTGTTTTGGGGTTTGTTTGTTTGTTTGTTTGTTTTCCTGTGCCATGTGCTGTTTCACTTGCAGCACCTCAATGCCTGTTAAGCTGGCATGTAAATATTCGCTAACTGCAATATAAATTTTTTTAGTTACATCAGCACTGACAGTCACTGCGCAATCAATAACAAAAAGAAAGCTCATCAAATAGAATGCAATAGTTTTCTTACTGAAAAACAAAATTTTGTCAATATCAACAAATCCTAAGGATGGGAAAATAAATACTTCATTGAAAWTTTGATTCAATTGACATATGTGAATTTGCAATTCCAGATAAATTTCAAGAAAAGACGGATATATTTTAGATTAATTAATACTTCTTTCTGAGGAAAAGGCGTAACTATTTACTTCTGMTACTAGAGTTTAACTTTGAAGAATTTAAAAGTAATTTTTTCTSAAAATGTTTCCCCTTTACTATAGCTCTCCCTTTACAACTGCTCTGATTGTTCATTTGAAATGTTCTCTGTGTTGATAAACCAGAGATAAAGCAGCAACAAAGTACTACTATTTGAACAAATTTCAACAACTTCTCAGTCTTATATTTGAGAGTTTAGGTAGATGCAAATGATACTGAGATTAGAAAAGCAATAGGAGCATGCACAAAGATTTCTAACAGAGGAACGAATGATCTTTTCCCTCACAGAGATGCCAGAAGCCCATTACACCATGAGTTTCATTATTGCTTTTGTTTTTCACTTTGCTTCTTTCAGATACAGTCTGACTTTTGATCTGTTCTTTTCTAGGAATAGGCAATTTTACTGGTCACAGAGAAAGCTGCAGTCATTATTCTAGTATTGACCTGATGCACTAATGGCAAYGAAAGCTGGGTTCAAGATCGTTAAACACTGAGTCTCTTAAGTGGCYYATGATCTGTGTTTATCAATAAGACTGGGGAATGATTTAGCAACCWRATACCCAAATTTTGCTTAGACATCTCCATGCTGAACTGCATGGCAGATTAACTCTTCTTGTAGCTATAAATATTGTATACAGTAAAGCATTTTCACTGTCAGACTACRTATTATTGTAAATGCAAAGTGAAAGGTTTATTTCTTAGCTGCTGAATTCAGTACTTTCCTACTTACTGGAAATTATTCCTGTCAGTTCAGGTCRAGTGAGAGCTAAAGAAGGTCACCCCTTGAGCTGAGTCTATAGGGCTGGGTACTTCAAATACTGGTTTGTACTCTAAATTTTTAGCTGTTTTAAATACTTTTCCTAGTAATKAAATGAGTTGGCCAATTAAATCAATTACAAAGGCTACAGTGAGTTACAGTGATGGGCCTTTTGTTCATCAGTCTATACCTGTTCTTTATAATGCAAGTTTTACATTTCACTGTATTACTCTAAATACATTGGAATATAAATTCATTTTTAAAGAAGAGTGGGAGGAAATATCAGTACAATCAGCTTTCTTTCTGATTTGCTTAGATTSACCTTATATTAGTGACCCATTCAACTGTACTGAGATTTTTCAAGAGGTATTTTAATATTTKGAAGTGTATGCATTATAAAAATAATTTTGGTCTCAATCAGATTCAAAGGACACTACCTGCAAATGATTTTGAGCTCTAATTAAATTCACTTGCATCTAAGTGTGCTGACATAAAGCTAAATGTTTTCATATGCTACTTTAATCATTCCATTAATTGGTAATCTTAAGTGTTAATGTGGTCATGTTCTCAGTCACGGTAATTTGCATGAACCGGGAATGAGATTTCCCTTGTWAAGTCGCCTGTGTACGAACTGTGGAATCAAATCTAAATGTAGTAAATCCTTTCATCCAGAAGAACTGTGGATTGTTCTACAATCAATAGAGTAACTGTGTGAGTCACCTGCTTAATTAATGTAGCTTCCTTGATGACTAAAGATTTTTTCTTTTGTAGGATATTTTCTTCCTCTTTAATTCTTAAACAATTTAATATTTTAAATTGGATTGGTTGTTGGCTTTGCTCAGTTGCAAAGGTCAGATAGGCATTCTCTTCATGAACCCTTCTAGACTTTGATTAAAAAGAACCGTTAAAAGAACTGGGGAAGCACAATGATGAGATTTATAGCAGACATAGCAACAGCATTAAAGCAAAAAACCTTTTGTCATTTTTTGCTAGATATGACAGGAGGATTCATGAAGGGAGTGCAGAGTTTAAGTGTAACGCAGTGTCATTACAACAGTCAGATAAATCGTGTGCATTAATTAGGAGGAAGAATATTGCATCAAGCCTTTTTATTTAATAATCTCAATTTTAAAAACCTGTCATTGGATGTTTAGCGAATAAGATTCTCTGTATCACATGGCATGAGATCTAAATTTCCTYTTTTTCTCCAGTTATAATTTTTGGRTATCAAGTCATAGAAACAGTGTCTAAGTCTGTGATTTAAGGTATAGTTTGCATGGTTCTGGTTCATTTTATTTGATGGTCTYTGGCTTTACTCTGTGTTTCCGGCAGAGATTTCTGGACACCATGTGAGTCTTCTGTTGATCAATGTCCTATCCTCTCCAGTGTGTTCTACTTCTGAAGTGAAAGCAATGCAAGCTCCTAACAGGCTTCTTTCCAACTCTCATGTGAAAAAGTAATTTGATCTTCATAGAAAATGAGCTTAAAGTGAAAGAATCACAACTGAAAGAAATCTGCTTCCCTAGCCAGGGACCTCTCTCATATTCATCCATGTCTGCTGACTCACTGCTAAAAGAAAACCTTGTGAATGTTGGATGTTTTGTGTCTAGACCTCTTGTCCCATCTGAACAGAAGCACTTTTAAATCATTCTTTAAGAAACTCATTCAGGCTTGGATGTATAATCAAGTATTTTTATCCAAAGCTAATATACAGATATCTGATCTGCATTTTTATATTTATTTTACACAGGCCAACAGCACCTAATTTCTGAGCTGAAACTTAGAGTCAAACAGTTAAGAAAACATCCAGTCTGCCCATTCACTGGACTCKGACAGTCTCACTCCCAGCTCAGAGACTTTCCCTGCTGGGACCAAGGCTCACTGTGGGAGGCTCCAGTGACCCGACAGGGGCCCGCTGGACTCCCCTCACACCCCACACYCACACAGCCASACCAGCTTTCCCAGACCAGCTTTCCCAGACCAGTTTCCCCACCTGATCCAGCACAGCTTTCCCAGRGCAGAGCCTCAGATCACTCTTTCCATAAAGCCATTTATTCATGGTACAGAAATGCAAAAACAGCCTGAGCTGGTGCCTCCAAGGAGGACCCTCAACAAAGGAACCCCTGAGTTTTAGACTCTCTGTCTCCTCATATGTCTCTCTCTTTCTCTCGACTCCTCCACTCCTTCTATGTCTCTCAGTGTCCATCCACCCAGCTGGCACTGCCCATCTTTGTGCCCTTTGCTAACCAAAGGGTTGGCATTTCACGGGCTGCTGTCTCTGGATCTCACTGTGTGGCTGGCAAACTGAACTACCTGCACCACATTTATTCCTCAATAGCCCAATTCTGTTCTTATACAGATTTGCAGCAGCTCTTCTCTTTTTTTTTTCCAAAGCCCCAGAGGCTCGGTGTTACWTCTTTCTCAATAGATCAAGTATTTAGCTTGGATGTATTCTCTTATCTCTAAATAAAATGAAAGCGAAGCATCTACCAGTAATCTAATATTGTCTGCTGGTCAACCAACCTGAATAAAATAACTTAATATTCAGGCCATATTCATGCACAAGTAATAGCAAGTGATATTAAATATTTGAAGCCATTAAAATAAATTACAGAACTAAATGAACTTTTAACCACAATATTTTAAGCTATGGGTTTGTTGGGTTTTTATTGATTTTTTATTTTTAATTTGCTTTATGTAATAGGTAAATGTTAATAACTTAATAAGTGTAACTGAAGAATTTGATGATACATGTTGTTATTATTGGGCATAATGTTTCTTGATCCTTTAGTATGACTAGAAATTTTTCAACAAATTATTTAAGTGTGTCCCTTAGTGTAAACGTTTGGGATTACAGGTGCGTCTCTCATGATTTTATTTTAACTTCAGGCTCAAAAAAACCCCAGCAAATAGAATTCCAATTGTATTTTCCTGATGCTGATGCTTTGCTGTTGTACTGAAAAAGTTCAGTAAAATTAGGCTTGCAAGCTTTATCAGACATCTGCTGATATTAAGAGAAAGATTGGTGCTTGTTCTAGCTGGTACTGGATTGGTATTTATAAGTAAACTGGTTTATTCTATGAATTTTAAAGTAACCACAAGTCTTCTGSGTTTATTTTGGTGTAAATGACAAWAGAGTTTGGCCCCCTTYCAATTTTCATAAAATCATWGTATGCTTGGTAAKCTCCAGTGCATTCCTGTTCATAATGATATTCAATCACTACCGCACATCCTCTACCTTTTCTGTCCTTTTGGTGTTCCATATTCTGTTTCATAAAATTTTCAACTATTACAAATAAAAAGAAAAACAAAACCCCACAACAGTCTTTGCATCACATAATTGTGCCTTAAACAATTAGAAACACAGAGGTAAATTAATTTGATGGCTACAAACGTATTTGGTTTTAATGATCTGCAGGTCTTGCATTCCAACTCCGTCGTTATGCACTGCAAGCATATGATTTTAATTCTTTTGGCAGTGTGGGGATTTAGTTTTGTGTTGACAGAGGGAGCAGCATGTTAGTGCATGAATGGTAATGATACTTATTCCCCAGCCAGGCAAATAAAAATGACAGGCTAAGTGAARCACTGTACTGAACCAGAATGCATTTTAAAAACACATTATTTGGTGAATGGGAAAAGACTGTTTTAACATAACAATCATTTWTTGAAAGATTTTAATTACATTTGAACAAAATGTGGGTAACTGAAGGAAAGCCTTGAGAGCAAATTGATYATTTAATAAACCTCCATTGTCTTTAAAATGCCAAAATTTTAGCAGTATAAAACATAGTACTTCATCCCTTGGGTAATTAAAGGGTAACACAACTGAAATTGCTKGGATTTCACAGATGCAGAACTCTTGTAACAGTTCAAACAGAAAAGCAGACTTATTCTTCCCTTTATTTTAGTTTATGAATTCTGTCCCCACATTCCCAACCATAAATAATATATCCCTGTATGGGGATTAGATATATCAACCTGAGTTTTCCATTAAAATAATTCATTTCTTTCTYTTTAAATTTATGAATATTTACCAAGGGATTATGGGTTAGGTAATAGTATTTCCCCTGAATACACAYGCATGAATTCACTTGCACATAGGTCTGAAAAATGAGAGGTGTCCATCTTGGGACTAAACTGCTCCTAAGCTCCTGCTAGCAAGCTGTAAGGTAAACATTCCTTAACAAGCAAGAGGCAAAAAATAATCTTTCCTCCCTCAATATGAAATGTAGACAGATTCTGCCCATACTTTTTTTTTTTTTTTTTTTTTTTTTTTTTTTTTACTTCAACACAAGGAAACACAGGCAGAAAAATCTGTATGAGAAGTTCATATGTTATCTGGAAAGGGTCTCCCTGATAACTGACAAAGGCTGTAAAGAGTCAGAGTTTTTGGCATAGGCTGAAGGTCTGAGGCACAGAGCCTTCAAAAATATTTCAGCAAGGGATRGGAATGAGGTGCCAATAGGTTCAGCTGTTGGATTTGCCAAAAATTTGAAACCAAATTAGAATACTGCATTTTGTAGAGTGATGTCCTTGTCAATGTGCTAATCTTGAATGTATTGTGCAATATAGTTGCAGCTTAAACACACTGAAAAATTATAAAGAGAATTAAGTATAACAGAATGCTGTGGGCCAACTGCCCACAAAGGACAAAAAATTCCATATACTCTAGAATTTCCCTAATTCTGCAGAGCCTGGCATGTCCCTCAAGAGTATTTTAAGGATTCCCTTGCAAAATTATATAAAATTAATTTGTTTGAGAGCCAATAAAACTCAACATTATCTTATTGAGATCACAGAGGTTTTGGAGTTCTTTTTATGATGTATCTATGTCTGTTCAGACTGCAGAGTAGTCTGAGTGGCAATATAATGTAACATTTGAAATTTTTCCATAATTTCAATATTTGCCACTGGTCTTTGTTCAAGTGGTTGGTTTAATGTGTTGACATCCATCTCAGGGGCAGCTATCATAAAGTATTCYTTGAGGAGACAATGAAACACAAGGCCATGGAGAACTATTGTATGAAGATGACCTTCATACAATATTAGACTTAATTTAAATTTCAAAATAATAGCCTAAAACCAGAAGTTAGATTCTTTTTTACATGCAGTTGGGACTTTGCTTTTAAATGCCCATCCGGTTGTGCCTTCTCATGATGTTAAATAAAGTATTATGGCAAATGGCACAGAATTTAGACTGCAATTCACCTTTTACTTTTGTGTTCTTCTGCAGATAGTAACTTCATCCTTGCAAATGCTCAGGTGGCTAAGGGATTCCCCATCGTTTACTGCTCTGATGGCTTCTGCGAGCTTGCTGGATTTGCACGGACTGAAGTCATGCAGAAGAGCTGCAGCTGTAAATTTTTACTTGGTGCTGAAACAAATGAGCAGATGATTCTTCAAATTGAGAAATCTTTGGAGGAAAAGATAGAATTTAAAGGAGAAATCATGTTTTATAAAAAGAATGGTAAGTCTTTCTTTCCTGTTCCGTAAGTCGTAAAGAATGAAACATTGTATCAATGTATATAATATATAATGTTCATTTCTATGTAATGATTTAGTGTGTCTATCATCAAGCCTACAAGAATAGATTTGAATAGTGACACATTTGAATGGGTGCACATTGAGATGCGGTTTACATAAGTGTTATTGGTTTTATATAAGTATGTTATAAAGATGCATAGAACAAATTCAGGATCCTAAGCTGCATTGAGATACTATTATATGCACTCAGTATGGCACTGTTTTTTCTATAGTTTCTTACATTGAAGTTTTTATCCCTTTTTGCTGAAGCTATAATGAAAATATTCATATTCACCACAAGATAGGTTACATAAAATTTTCAAACCCTTCCTTAAAATTCTCAGATGTCTGAATGAGACAAGTGATTTCTTCTCAAGAGTTACTATGYATAAAAACAATAGTAATAAGTTTCAAAAAGTGGAAAAGTAAAATTTTTATTGAAGTATGTATTGTTACATAAAGAAAATTTCTGGGCATGGAACAACTCCATAGACTACAGGAAACTTCAAGCTGCACCACCAAAGCTTTGACTCCTGTGGCAAGACATTTATAAGGACAATTTCACAGTCAAGGGGCTCCTTCAGTGCACTTATTCCATATATTCCTATTGCCATATTTGTGTGATCTTCAAAGAGGTGACACTAAGTTTGAGATACTGACAGGATTTCTACCGGTGTAACAGGAGCCTAGTGGTCCATGGGCTCAGTGGACCCATGGGTGTTGAGTGTCATTTTCACTTTCGTTCTACAGCTAGAGTTTATAGACATATGTCTAGACCACATTTTGCTCATAGATTCTACTTGTCTTTGTGAATGAAACATTTCCCCTTCAAATAATATTATTGTTGTTATTATTGTCATTTGCTTAAAAGATTATTTTCTAAAAGTAACTACATAGTAACAAGAAAGTGATTTAGAGCACTAGGAGAAGGCAGCTTCAGTTTCACTAACACAAAAAGGAGAAACGTTGGCTTGCTTAGTTGGCTTGTGCTCAAGATTGCTTCTCTTAATGGTAGGAAAGTTTGAAGTTAATCTGGAAGATCCTGCTAAATGATTCCTTGTCTTGTCTTTTAGGGGAGGCTTGGGAGTGTGTGAGGGTGTTTGGGTTTATTTTTTAGCATACTCGCATCGCTTGTTGCATTGTTTCAGGAAGGTTATTCAAATAACTTAGTTCCAAATTGCAAAATGTGTCCAAATAGGGGGGAGGGGGTGGGGAATGGTTTTAACCTGGAAGGAAAAGAGCTGCCTTTCTCCCGTGTTGTATAGTGATAACTGGGTATGGTGAGAAGAGATTTCAATGTGTTTAAATTAAAGAAGTAATGTTAAGATTTTCATTTCATTGTCTTTGTCCTGAAAGATAAATTGTGATTCCTTTCCATTGTAAAGGGGTTGCTTCAAACCTGTAATAGATGTGATTAATACAGGCAGAAAGAGATTACAGGTCAATTACCAGAGAAGCAGCTGAATCACAGATATATGGATAAATTGTTGAGGCTAAAAGAATTCCCACTATCCATCCTACATGCATCCCTGTGTATAATTTGACTGGAAGCTACTCCAATACATTTTCTGAGTAGGAATACGTTTCCCAGACTGCCTATTATATTTTTCATTTCCATGTATTTCTGTACCACTGGGAAGCAGAAATGAATAGGTATTAAAATGATACTTTMTTGTATAAAAGCAAAATTTATCTTWAAAAATAAYCTTGGTTTTTCAACAGAGCTGCAAAATGCAGGCTCCAAATTTGGTAAATCACCCATTTTATCTACATGTTTTGCATTTGGGTTGGGTTTGATTTCTTTTTTCCAGAAGCAAAATTGAACATCTGAACCTGTTAAGCTTATTCAACTTTGTCGAAACAGAGAAAGGAAAAAGTAATATTTTTGTTGCAGAAAAAGGTTTTAAAAATACTTTGACATAAGAACTTTGGGAATAATATCTCTGAAATGGACATGGTTCAGTTTTTATCCAATATGGAATATAATTGTCACTTGGGCTGGTATAATGCCCTGAACATGGGAGACAAGTAAGTAGCAATGTCCAGTTRTCACAGGGTCACTTTTCAATGTCCTGTTAGGACTTTGGGGTGTTAGAGGGGAATGACCTATCTGGCTCTAGTCTGCTATTTAATACAGCCTTGCTCTGTAWGTCCAAGACAAAACGAGCACTTTCAGGTCTCAGGGATAATTCTGAGCTCACAGAATAGACTGAAGTGCCTCAGAAGACTTCTTGAAGTCTTAATAGTTAATATGGCAATACAATAAGCAAAAGCACCCCACATGTGGGACATGGGTGTATGAATACGATAACTTACTCTTGGTTTGTTCTTCTGGATTTGGTCTAAAATGTAGATCTTATGTGTCTTGTTTTTTGGGGTAGACATTCAAGGTTGCAAAACTGAATATGCATTGATTCCTTAATTGTCCCATTTTTCAATATTTCAAGTTTGATTTGAACTTATTTCAAAGCTGATTCTGTTTTTATCATTAAATTAGACTTTTCACTCTAAGTAAGTAGTTGTGATCTGAATTCATTAAGCTTGAATATGGACTTTTCACGGTTCTTTAACCATCATTTAAGAATTCACATAACACCTCTTCTCAATAATTGTTGAAGGAATGACTGCTATAACTAAAGCAATCCCAGCAATCCACATGCAATCCAGACTGCTCGGAGGTGTTATCGCAGCAAGAATGGTGTGCAAGGAGTTGGGTAGGAAGCTGAGCACAGGGGTTTATCTGTCTGTTGGATGAGCTGTAGCATTTTATTGTCTTTGTCATTTGGGTTTGGTTCTCAAGAGAAGAATGATCTTAAGCAGTTGTGCTCTGACCAATCCTTCTGAAACCACAAGAAGTGGATAAAAAGTTTTTTTCTATATTCTCATTTTTGAATTTTAATGAATTCATAGAATAGGAGAAAGTGGTTCTACCCTCTCRTCCYGAATATTTTCTGCTGTGTTAGTGCWGAGCAGTATTAAAAYTATGGCAGTAGATACAGCAGMTTCAGGGAGAGGTGTCTTTTGAAAAYTCAACTCCAAATACACTTCTCATCATAGTTTCAGTATTTATTTTGGTTCCTCAGTCAGTTTCTTTTTCTTTCTTTGAAAGAACTATATTCATTTCTTGAAGACAATCAGAAAAGAAAACTATTAAAAGAAAAGGAATTTTATGATTGTTGYCTTCTTGAGAAAGTTTTAAAATTATATTGCTTAGAAACTGATTTTTAAACTTTTTTTTTCCTGTTACTATTTCTACATTCTCTTTAAAACATCTGCAACAAATTAAGTTGTCAATTATGATAATGGAAATGCAAATTAACCTTTCGGAATTCAATGAGTTATAAAAAAAACTCGCACTCCTGGATTTCTTGTTTAGAACAATCTAAAAGCAGTTGGACACTATGATGTATTTAAACAAATCCTTCTTTGTCTTCCTGCCAGACCTCTGCAGGAACTTATCAGTAGCAAGTACAGGTAGTTAAATGAGATCTTCACATTCYCTCAAACTGAAGTACAATTAAGCAGCTGTGTGGATTTTTTCATTTTCTGTTACAGCCTAAGATAATGCTACAATAAACCCTATAATCAATGACTTAGTCCAATCTAAGATCTCCATCTTCAGTTGCTGAGAAGGTCACACCTTGGGTCGCCCATTTCCCCATCAGGCTTATTTCCTATGCCTCCAAATTAGATTTATAGAGTTTGAAAAGAGGCTTGTTCTTACACATTACCTTTTAAAACATGCAATATGTCCACAGCCTTCCTTCACTGAAAGGAAATCAGCCTGTTTTTTTGTGTGTGTAAGTTGTGTGAAATTATCTAATCAGCAGTGGCCACTCCTGATTTATAGAAGTTCGAGAGGCTTCACTCTGGTTACCACCATTCCTGTGCACCCCAGGAAAAGGGCTGTTTGCACAACCCTTTGTGTGTAGTTAAAAATCCCCACTGCAAGAGGATTGGAGAAAGTGGGTGTTGCTGGGACTGTCTTTGCAAGCTGCCTCAAGCCTTGGTTGCAAACAGAGCTTCCTTTATCTGTGATAGTTTACCAGGACTCAAGGGACACTTTCTCATCTTCTAAGTGTACATTGATTTAAACAATTTCTGGGTTATTTCTTAGGCACGTGCCTAGTTGTTCTTGGTCCCTAAAGATTTGGTAAGTAAACTGTAAGGCCAGGAAGATATATTTAATTTCTGTATTTCTTTGTTCATTTATTAAAAGTCGGTAGGATTTAATTAGGGCATTTTGTCTCTTCTAATCACTGCATAAGAATATGTATTTTGGTAAATCTATATTCTTATCTGGGAGGTCAGGATTAAGAACTTGTTTCAGATGGGCAGGATATGAGTGGAGAAAGGGTGAAATTCAGACCATCTTACTGAGCTGGTGAATTCACCAGGCAAAGGCCATTTGAAGTCTGGGTGCAACAGTGCTCTCACATGAGCAGCAGTGACAGCCACAGGCAAATGAAATAAGGCTAAAGCCATGAGATATCATCCATTGCCTCTGACGTATCTGTGGCTGAATAACGTGGCTAGAGTACAGCAAAGGCTCCATGGCATCATTTATATTTCAAGCATTTGTTTTGTTAAGCAAACAAGAAAGCTTTTTTAGACAAAGAGTTCAATGWTATTTAAAATTATAGAAGAATTCATTATTTTTAAAGAAACTGATTTCTTTTTCTAACTAGTTTCTTTGAAAATGGAAGAAAATTTAGCTTTCCTCAAGCTTCTTTTCTCTCCAGAAAATATTTTTCTCATTGCAGAAATGGTATTTGTTCTTTCCAACAAGAATTTCAAAGATATGCTTTTAATGGCTGTCCAAAAATATCTATTAGYATTTTGGAACATGGGAGTTGTATGGTACCAGTTTAATATTAACCRTCTCCATTCCGTAACAATCTCCTGAAATCCACCATGTCTTTTAGAAGTTAAGTCTAAGAGAGGCATTTCTTAGAATTTTCTAACTGCAAAAAACAAATATTTCTATACAGAGACTTCAGTTTTCTAGTGGCATCTATTTACTAATGTAGAGGAAGCCCCTTGACAAGTTGCTTGACAGAGTAGTTTGTAGCAATGTGGCCTCGCTGCTGCTTCACTGCTTCTCTGCCTTAAAAATGTCATCTAAAAATAAGAAAGCTAAAAAGCATTTGTAGTAGACTTGCTCACATTGCCTAAATTACAGYACAAGATATAGGAGGAGGGGGAAAAAAGCAAACAACACTGAAAAATTAATCTGAAGGTAATATTTATTGCAATTACCTGAGCCATAAAAGATAATTTGTAACTTTAAAAAATGAAATTTTTTTCTTCCTTTTTTTCTTCCTTTTTCTCTTTCCTTTTTTTCTTTTTGTTATTTTTTCTTGTTTTTCTCTTTTTTTCTTTTTCTTTTTTTTCTGTTTTCTTTTTCTTTTTCATTTCCCCCTTTCATATGGCTCATTAATCATTAGGAAATTTCCCTGATTTGGGGCAAGCCTTCCTCTTTAAAAAGCAGTATATAGACAGAAGACAGGTCCTTATCTTCCTCTGTTTCACAGAAGAGGGAATTTTTGTCTCCTTTTCTCTCCAAACTCTTTATTTGATTGACCCATGTCTTCTGATGAAAGGCAATGTGTACCGTGAAATATTTGATGTTTTAGATACAGTCCCAGCTTCTACAGCAGAAGAGGAAAACAGAGCAGGCTGGGGCTCCTCTGCAGTGCCCTGGTTTAAACCCTGCAGTGGCCTGGGTGAAGTGGTCAGCAAAAGCAGAGAGAAGGCAAAACAAGAGGATGAATTTCAGTTAGAAGGGGGAAAAAAAAAAAAGGCAGCAAAATCTCCTGTGTGCAACGTGATCTAAAGCACCTGAGATCATTTTCCAGAATTAATGAGACTTCAACAAGACTGCAGCTTACTGACAGTGCTGATCCTTCGTTCTGATGGTGTTCACGGTGATATTGGCTAATAGCTTCTTTCAGGAGCAACATGATGTATTAAAAGCATAATTCACTGAGAAAAGACTTGTTCTCCTAGAACCACACTGACACAAAAATAAATCTGTATGAAATTTTCCTGTTGCTAGATTGCTACAATGTGCAATCAGTGCAATCAGTGTTTCCACACAGACAMCACAGACTTCCATCTCCACCTGGTATGAATGACTGCTGGTCCTGCTGGATGCTTTTTTATTTTTCTAGGATTTTTTATTGTTGTTGTTTGGGGTTTTGTTTGTTTTTTTTTTTAGTTTTTAAAAGCTATTTCATCATGCTATGTTTTACAGATCCATTTTTAGGAAGAGGTATTGGTATTTATTTTGTAGTAGGATGTTCATTAGACATCAGACCGGTCATTCTTCTTTTCAACTCTCCTCACAATTTTATGACCACACCGAGTCTGCTGTACTTTATTTCTATGAGCTTTCGCTAAAAGTTGACTTGGGTCCCTGTGCTTCATCATGGGTTAGGCTGTTCTTTAGATAAAGAAAGTTCAGAGTACCATTCCTCCTGATGACCATGCTYCTCTCTTCTGCTGGCATTTCCTTATTTTGCCCATGATCCCTAAATCCACACACTGGATTGTCATGCAGATGATTTGCCACCTCCTGTGCTGACCTTTGCAATGGATTCTTGTTTTAGCTCCATAGATTTTTGGAAGTGTGGTAGGAGGCTCATCTTAGCCTCTGAACCCTCTCACTGATTTGGGTAGGGAATTGCAAAAGCAGTTTGATTTTTATAGAGCAATTAAATAGCTAGGAGGTTAAAATCTGCTGCTTTCCAACTTCTAAGGTTGCTATAATTTGTTTCATTGGGCCTGCGCAGTCTGTTACAGCATGTGCTCACATGGATTCAGGTGGAGAATTGGAAAGATTAATCCTCTCTGCCATGTTATGTAATTGCTCAGTGTGTGTTTCAAAACCCTTCTGTACAAAAACCCCAAACCTGACAGGATGGAGTTATCAGTTCAGACCCATGACTCCACTCCTTCTCAAGTCCCGACTTTAGCCCTCCTCCTTCCAGAAAAGTGCCTGTGGATTGCATATAAAGTGCAGGTTAAAGTTCTTGAATCATGGCCTCTACAGAAAATCCTCAGACTTGTTGAAAACTTCTAATTAATACTAACAGATAAGACTAAAATAATAGGCAAGGATTATAAAAGCAAAATATTCTCTGACCTAACCCTTGGAAAAAACAGTGCAAAATAAATCAATCAATTTGTAAAATGTAGCCTTGCATGTAAGTGGATGAGCAACCAGCAGAATCCCCTTTTTCTCTGTGTCATGCCTTCAAAAAGCTTTATGAATAAGAAAGAGTTTACAGCCAGCACCTCTCCTGGTGCTGGGAGATCTCCCTTTCTGCAGACTCCAGGCCTCTGTTTCTCTGGGCTGCCACTGCCAGAGACACCAGAGTAAGGGTCAGAAAAATATTTTGCAGATATTTTTGTTTTATCGTTATCGCTAGTTATTTTGAAACTGAAAACATGAAACTTTTCTTTATAGGTGTTGTGCTCTGTTTGGAGACTGCAGGGATTTTGCTGCCAGAAAGTTTCACGCCATATTTGAAGTCTCTCTTTTCAGATTATAAAATAATGAGCTTCAAAGCAAAATAATGTAATATGAAAACATTACTRTGTTAAGGTGAATGTGGGCTTTAACTCCTTCAGATGTGAAAATATCAGACACAATTTCAAAATAATAAATATGAGTGTTTTATATATGCATATGAATATATATGCAAA
Organism: Malurus melanocephalus; assembly: GCF_030028575.1. Lineage (NCBI taxonomy): Eukaryota > Metazoa > Chordata > Aves > Passeriformes > Maluridae > Malurus > Malurus melanocephalus. Next base: position 108,342 of record NW_026624104.1, on the reverse strand, counting down.
TATGTGTATAAGTATACATACATGTATATGATAGATCATCCTGTTTTAAAGAAATTTCTCGCTTTCTTTAGAAAAGTACAAATGTTCAGTAGGCTGAGAAATCGTATTTACTGCTTTGATTATATCTACATGTAGGCTCTCAACATCCAAAAGGAATAAGGACCATAGGTTATAAACAAGTTTTAACAACATATTTTAACAATACAGCAATCAAGGGAAAGCAAATTTGGCTTATTTGGAAATTGCCTAACTGAAAACAATGAAGTAAAGACTAGATTGCTCAGGAAGAATTGAGCCTATTTCTGAAGCAATGTGTACAAAGATATTGAAGAAACTATATTTTGTTTTGTTTTCTGTTGCTTTTGTTTGGTTTTGTTGGGTTACTTTTCATTTTAACAATAGATATTGCTATTGTATAATTGTTTATATGAATAGATTGTCTCAATTAGTACTTTCCCAGGAGTTAGTTGACAAATGCTGAATGTACTAATATAACTGTGGCAAAGTAATGATCATTGGAGGTGGAGGGAAAGTAAGTTGCAGGATGATAATGTTTATGAGTGTGCCCAGAAGCTTTTTGCATTTAAACATAATGCATCTAACTTACTAAACTGAGTTTCTAGATAGTCCTGTGTGTTTTGCTAATTGTCATAACTGCAACCTAGTAAATGTATTACATCAGGGAAGTACTTGTCTCCCTAAATGTTGTTTTTCTTTTCTAATCTTGATGGAGATAGGAAAAGGAAATTAGGTCAGACAAAAAGAAGGTAGTACGCTTAAGGATAATGTATCTAACATGGCATTAAAAGGCATTGCTTAGTTCTCTGCTTTTGTTCAAGGAAAACTCAGTGTAACTAGAGGATTTTGAAATGGTTTCATTAAAGAAAAATAAAGATAGTGGAGCTATACAAGGAGAGACCAGAAAGCTGAATAAACAGAGCTGAAATGTAAATGTGCTGGAGCTCAAAAATTAGTTTGTATAAAATATTTGCTGCAGACTGTGCWAGTTGTTGCATAAAAAGGCTGTTTCAGTAAGGCTGGAAAAGATGTGCTCCCAAACTAGGAGCTGCCATAACACTGACAGTCTGTGTCCAAATAGTGACAAACAGAAACTTTGGGGTTGTGAATTAAGCTTCTCCCTGCTTAACACTGGCAGTCTGCAAGAGAGGAAAGGATAGGAGATAAATGTGCTGAAAAGGATCTCTTCTTAGAACCTTCTTGCCCTCTTTTCAGCTGTCCATCAAGGCAGCAATGGCTAAAATACGTGCTTGTCAATATGAGACATAAATAAATTTTGGAATGGATCCATTTTGGATGCATTAATGGATTACAAATCCATTTGGGAATGGATTTACACTGRCTGTTAAAACTTCTAAGAAAGCATACTTCCAGTATGCAAAAATGATCTGATGGTCACGCAGAAGTAGGGGAAACAAGTTCTTGAATCTTCTTTACTATTCGTATGAAAATGTTAACACAACMACCCATTCCTGTATCAGTCAGTTTCATTTTAGCCCATATGAGTTCTTAGTTTTGCAATATTTTCTAACCAAAAAATGTCRCTAGGGTATAGCAAAAAGGCTGGCACTTGTAATAGCAGAATTCAAGAAAAATAAATTATAGATTTTGTTAAATTATAAATTTGATTTCTGTGGAGATGATGGGGAAGAATGAGGTGGTAATTTTCTTAAAACAGCAGAACTTTACATTAGCTGTGTTAATCTATCATTGCCAAATTATGATATTTACAGGAGAGAAAGTGTTTGAATTTATGGCTATACTTTTTCTTGCTTTTCTGTTTCTGTTTCCTTTGCTTTTCTGTTCAGTTCAGTTGAAATTTTTTGAGCATTGTTTTCTTTGCACTTTGCTCTCCTCAACAAAATGTTGACATCTTGTCAAAACCTAACTTTCAAAATGATATCTTATCAGTGAGGCTGGGAAACTTTGGCTAAGCTAATGAAAAAGAGAGTTTGGTTTCCTCAAAGTCTTTGGCATCCTGGTGTGTCAGTCCTGAAGTGCACTCTCTGCAGTGAAAAAGCAGAAAAGATCAGGCTCGAACATCTCTGGTGTTATGATGCATCCAGCAGCAGATTTATTTTCCTAATAATTAGTAACCAYCGATGAGATACCGTTGTAATGCTGAGGATTTAGCATCAATCTTGTTGACAAGTTATTACAGTTATCTACATGAAAATACTTTTATCTATGTCTTTTACATAAATCCCTGGAAACAGGCTGATATGTTTTAATMGTTTTCTTTAAGGCTTTATTTGCACCTGCCTAAAACAGCATTTACTTTACTAAGTCACTTAAATAAAAAGAAATAATCCAGATTTATGATGTCTTGTGAAGCCTAATTCTGCCCTCTTCTGCATATATAACTTATTATAACTATTCCTTGAAGAGCTATTGCTTTGTGCCACAAGACTTTTATATCAAATATGCAAASCACTTAAATGTTCTTTCTCTCTTTCTTTAAGATACCTGGGCTCTTTTTCTASGAAATATTAATTTGATATGTTATGTGCAGATTCAGAGCTTCACAAAAGAGCTGGAYCCTCATTCCTTGCACCAAAGAGATGTGGAGATGGATCACAGAAATTTGTTATTTCTAGCCCCTGAGTGATGAAAGGAGTGGTATAAGCTGGATCAGTGTCCCTCTGCTGAGCAGTGTGGCAAAAAACTCCTGAGGAATTGAAGGTCTGGAAGTGGATCTAACCACTGACCATTGACAAAAGTCAGAAAAAAAGGCCTTAAGATTTTCTTCCTGGACAAAACCWCTCCCAGACTGTCAAGAGCAAAAGAGCTTTGCATGAATATCACTCATTTCAAGTATTTCTTATCTACATGTGTTGCTAAAAAATTATCAAGTTAAATTTTAACAAGATGGGTGTAGAGCTTAATTATTTTATTAAAGAGCTACATAAACTTGCTGTGCATCATCACACTTCATATCTCTATTATGAAACCTCTGCAATACCCAAATATCCACCAAAGATTTTTCCATTCTGAGCGTTTCATYGGGCTGTATGGGGTGGGCATGACTAAAGATTGCCTGTTACCATACGGTGAGTGCACAGAGCTCATCAGCACTGCTAATGGTCACAGTCTGTCCCATGGTTTAAGCAAGCATTATTTTCCAGTGAAAAGAATGKCTTTGAAGACTATTGGCATTCTAATGGCAGGGGTTTGTATAAAATCTCCCTTTTAAATGCCGTGATCTGTTGACCCTTGTTTTGATTTCAGTCTGAGGACAGACTTCTAGCTGTCAAAACGAGGAAAGGTAGAAAGGGTGGTTGAGAGAGTGACCATAAAGCATTCTCTTTTTTATGTATGTTTAAAAGGTGGACTACAGCCAAATTGCCTTGTGATAAGATTATGCTTCATTTGGTTTCTTTTCTCCTTCCCTGTGATGTGCTTATATAAGCCTTGAGGATATTAAAATATACTTTGACCCTTCACTTCATAATGCAAGAGGAAGATTAGACTCTTTCTCCAAGAGTGGTGGCTTGAAGCAATAAAAAGAGTGTACGTAAATAAACCTCCAAAAGAAATTTCTTTGATAGACGACTCTTGACAATACAGAAAACCTTTGAATGCACCATCTGAAGCACGGAAGGAATTTCTGTCTCACAGATGAGCGCATTCAAAAGAACCATAACAAAATAGGGCACTACTTTTTTTTTTAAGAGGAGAAAGTTCTGCTTTTGACTTATAGAATTATGTGGTGCTGGCTTTCAGTAAAAGCTATGTARCAGATTGCATTGCAGTATATTTTTTTTCCAAGAACTCTCCTCAATAGTGAAAGATAGAGAACTTCTGCTTTTGACAGAATGCAACCATACAATGACCTAGTCCTGACCTAAAGAGATCATCTCATCTTGTCCGAAGACAACTTCATATCCATTTGTCCTTTCAAAGAAAAGGCACAAAAAACAGGACTTCTAAAGATTGAGTGTATAAATACAGCCGGAACTGACAGCCCATCACACAGGGCACTAGCCTGGAACCCTTCAGGAGAGAAGTAGCCTGTGCATGTATTGGATGTGTGTTTCCTTTGGTGGCACACACCATATTTTATGTATGCTTGCTTTAATCAGTCAAAATATTTTCAGATATATTTACAGAGGAGAATGAGAAAATATAATGAAAGAAAATATGATTGAGAGAAAAACAGCAAGTGAAATTTAATGATGATGGGATGTGGAATAATTTTAGTGACCAGTGTGCAGTAATAAGTGTTCACCTGTAAAGAATTCAAATACACTTTGAATCATTAAATCAATAAATATTAAATGGATTTGTTTCTATTTCTAATGATGCACCATGTTACAGTAACTCCCTTAAGCCTACAWATCTATCATTTCAGACAATATTCCCATAACTGAGGTCAGTTTATTTGAACATGGCTGATGTCTGCAATCTTCTTTCAGGAACAGGCTTAGTGTGTGTGTATGTGTGTCTGTGTGTGTAGAAAAGACATGAAACAATTGAAAAGAGAAAGAAAGATATGCCTCCACTTCTGGAGGAGATTGAAACAGCTGCTTAAAAGACCCTTGTCACTTTTGGTGGAGTTTAGAAGAAAGAGCTGAGAGCGATTTCTTGCCCACTGAAAGTACTTCTAGAATGCAGCCAGGGAGAAAGTAATTTTACCAGTAATTTTACAGTTTGGTCAGTTTAGAAGTTATAATGGCATTTCATAAAGACCTATGTGTCTATTTTTAAGCAATAAAGTTTCTTAATGCTTCTTCTCTTTGAATGGACCACTTCAGATTCAAAGGATGGTGGCTCTTTATAACATTTGACAGTAATGCTACTGAGCAGCTTTTCCCAGAATGGAAAATCAAAGTGGAAGAAGGAATAGTAGAAATGTCTTCCTTCTGATTCTGATATCAGTTTTACCTTCTTTTCTTCCTTCATCTTCAATCACAAAATAAGAATATTTAAACCCAAGACAAAGGCAGTCTGCTTCTTTCAATATTTTTTCTGTCCTCCAGTTTTCTTCCCTTCTGTTCCACTTTCTCCCTCTCCCTTCTTTAAATACATCAAGTGGAAGTGTTGCCAGTTTACTGAACTAGTAATGTTGCTCTCAGAGCTGCCTGTGTGACTCGTGAAACWTTTGATCAGGACAGGGAGGACCAGATGAATTTCCTTTGAGGCATATATTTCTACCTTTAGCTGTGATGGTTCTTCAAAAGTAAAGCTGCTGTTTCACCTCCAATGCATATCTATAGTGTTCAAAAGGCAGCCAGGGAACTTTCACTCGAAAATTTAAATTATAAATCTTAACTGTGACCTTCTTAACTGTGCCCAGTTCTTTTTCAAAACTGGAACCTTCAGAAGACAACACAGCAGAATTGATTTGCTGTTCCTAAGAACCCCTCCAAAGCTCAGCTGATCATTTGGCAGTAGTCAGTTGGGGCAGCAGTGGTCCAGGGAAGCAGTCCTGTTCCTTTTTATGAATTAAAATAGACTTGTACTTGTAAATGAATGCCAAAAATAGTATATTGTGAAGCAGCAGATTGTGGAAGTGTAAAGACACATTAAAAGTGTATTTTAAACTTTCTAGTGGTACTTATGTCTCTTATAAATAATATTAGTAGGATGATGGTGGATGGAGGTAGTTAGCATTGATACCCAAAAACTGGAAGGGAAAAAATCTGGTACTGGGCTAAGTTACCCCAGAATGGATGGGATTGGGATCGAGAATGTTTGCATCTAGGCATTAAATATTTTCTTGTTCCAAGTAGTGTTAATAGGAAACATGGATGATGTCATTAGAGTTGAACAACATATTTTGCAAGCAGAATGTGATGCAATTGGGGGGAAAGTAAGAATTTATTTTAAGCTGCATAATTATGCACCAGGTGTGGACAGAAAAACATTGACAAGAATTAAAAATATTGTCAAACTCAGCATTGTCCCAGTTTCAACTGCCCCTTCAGTTTTAAGAAAGTGAACATTAAAGGAAGATAGCTGATATTAATTTTGGAGATGAAGTATGCTATTATATATCTCACCATTTGTAAGATGCAATGAGTTATTCTATTTCTGTTCTAAGTCTGCTATCTGATTAGTTTAAATATCTTTATTTAGTGGAATGATGCTGTATCAGATCTTCTGTCAAGAGGTTTTTAATCAGTATCAAGTCAGATGATTAAGGTAGGATGATTCTATAACAGACACAAATGCTTCACTGCCAAGTTAACAAAGTGAAAGCTATTCCAGAAAATAAGCAACATCAGTTGAGAGTTCAAAGGAAAGAATGGTTTTACAGGAATAAGCAGCTTCATTAAWCTCTATTAATGATCCCTGTAGATAAATTTTGCATTTAAATTAATGTCTTGCTTCTGGAGAAAGCAGTATTACACAGCTACAAYCAATGATGCAAAGAGATTTACATGAGCTGAACATCTGTGATTCCCTGACTACTGACCTCCAAAATAAGCAGTTCACTTTTTTCCCCCCTCTCCCTGCTAAAAGACAGCTGTTTGAATTAAATTCATTCTTTATCCTTGCAGGGTCTTCATTCTGGTGCTTACTGGATATTGTTCCTATAAAGAATGAAAAAGGAGATGTAGTACTCTTTCTGGCCTCTTTCAAAGATATAACAGACACAAAAGCGAAGATTGCTGCAGAAGACAAAAAGGAAGGTTTGTGTGAATTGCAAAATATTGACAAGAATGAACATTTATATGTTTTTAAGAATCACACCTGCATGAACATTCTCTCTTGTGTATACTTTTCAATATAGAGACCTCCTAGCTTTCCAAAAAAGAAATTAATATATGACATAGAAT
>NW_026624104.1:83354-101491 GCF_030028575.1 Malurus melanocephalus | reverse complement strand
CATATTGCTGCAGTTTCTGTAAATATGGAATTTAGGAGACAGAGTACTTTGTTCTATTTTTTTTTAATGTACTATGATTTAATTTATTTTCTTTCTGGATTTACCGATGTATATTTTAGTATTTTGGAAAAGCTAGACCTTTTCCAGTGTTCCATATGTGAACTTGATTTCAACATGGCTGAGARATAAATGAATGCATTTTTTTCATGTCTTCCAAAGAACAGGATTTAAAACAGCTTTAAAAATTATTTTGCCTATTGAGAAGCATTCATGTTTTTGTRTCATCTAATTTTCATTGCATGTTATTAAATTATACAACTCACTATGTCATCAGGATTATGCAAGTAATTATATGAGCATAAGAAATACATTCTCACTTCTATTTACCTCTGAAAGGAAATACTGCAAGAATTCTCTCATGAATCTGGAAAAAGCTTGTCATGTAGTAATGGCTCACAACTGCCATAAAATAATTTTGACTGTCTAGTGTAATCAAGGTTTGCTAAATTTTGCTGACACAAAGCAAAGTCAGTGTGGAGGGATGAAGGCTTCACAGAGAGAATTGACTYGTGCAACAAAGGCAGTGAACTTATTCCAGATTTACATTTTGTAAAGGCATAGTAAACCAACAATTTTGTAATTTTTCAGCATCAAAGGAACTGTTTAGAAAGAGTTTTTCTGTAGACATCAAGAGTAGCTCTTAGAATTCTGTAAAATGCCGTAAGTGTTGGATTTTCCAGCCTGGTACTACTCTGGGATCTATTGAAACTTTTTACCCTGTAATAGACATTGATCTCTGCATATTTCAAAAACTACATATTTATGGGCCTTAGAACTCCTTTACTCTAAAGTAGAGGAGCAATTAATAGTCACCTTTTTCTGGTTTTAAATATTAGTTTTTCCACAAAAAAAGTTATACTTCAGTTACAGAGATGTGTAATACAGTATTCTTTTATGAAACTTTAGTATTTTAAACCAGAAAATATTATACTCCCTTGTGGTGATGAATATTTATAAATCAACATTTATGCTAACAATGTTTGCCACTTCTGCACATTTAGACAAATTATTTCACTGTTTTCTTACTTAGCAAGCCCTGAATATTGAAGGGGTTTTTCTGGGTTTTGTTCCATTCTTACTTTTTCCACTGAGCACATTGGAAAATTTCTGAGCTGAAAGATTGAAAAATGGCTTTGAAGTATTACACAAGAACATTTTGCTGCTTTTCCTTACATTCAATTTCAATCAATTGCTATCTCTTGAAGTAAAAAAAAATTAAAATATTAAAAATATTTTACCTGGTTTCTCCTTGCACCTCAGAAAACCTTCCTCTTATAAAAGTTTTGAGAAAGCAATTTTTTTAAGCCTGGGAACATACATGGGACCATGTAGGATAGAGATTGTCAGAACAACTGTGCTCCAAAGGCTAATGATTTACTTACAAGTGATGCAAATTTTTAGGATAGACTCAGTGAGAAATCATACTCAATATGCCAGTGATGACTTGAAATAGGTATGTTACTGATTACTTGCAAAATGACAGCTATTGTTTATCTGCTAAACATTTTGTAGCTGCATGGTTATTTTAGGATGGATTAAGATTTTTTTTTATGTGACTTCATGTCAAATTATAAATCTAAGCAGATTTTAACTCCTGTTTCCTGTAGCACATTTACAAATTAATTCCACTTCTCCCACGGTGTGCTGACACATGAACGCACTTACAGAGCTGCATTACACCAGCAAATGCCCATTCAATTGCTACAAGCCTATGAATATTGATATTTGGCTTTATTCCATGATGTGTTCTTTGGAGCACCATCCTGAAACTTGGTTGTTCCTTCCCTTCATACTAATTTTAAAACCATAACAATCATTTTATGTTATTAGCATTATGGAAGCAGAAAGTAGTACTTAGGTTGGGGCTTTGACAAATRCAAATGTGTTTTATATAATTGAGATAGCAAACAGGATTTGACTATTTATTCAAAATATTTGCAAACAATTCCAACATTTCAATTTCTTGTAAATCTACATGACTATACAAAAATAAATGTAGTGATATATTAGCTCTTTTTAAATAACATTATAATTCTTCTTATGTAGAGTGATTTACTAATCCTSCAATGGTGAATTTCATCTTATTATTGCCAGAAGGGATTCCCAATAATATCTATGCAACTCATTCAATAACTGAAATTTCAGACTGGTTAACATCCAGAAGTAATCAGTGCTTCTTTACTTAGACTAAATTACTACTAAGCATGTGGAATGAACATTGTATTAACAAAAATTGAGTTGGTGTATTGTTTAGATGTATGAAAAAAAGCTTTTTCATGTTCAGTGATTGATTTACTTTTGCAAAGATTACTGAATTTGTCCGTTCAAAAATCAAATAATTTTTAAACCTGGAGTTGAAATTTAGCTGTTGCTGTCAGGTAATTGCCATTATGCACAGCTTTCTATCCCCTTTTCAGCATATCTCTTGAGGTTAGACTCTGTATGGAAGAACCTAGAAACAAACATTCTCAGTGTGAAACTACTCTGCCYGTGTAAGGCCCCTTTATCTATGTTTTGTCCCAGTCTCTCCTTTTTTCCACCCAGAATCAACTTATATATTTGTATGGGCCATTAACAGTCATGTTCCATCTCCCTTTAATTTCTAAAATCCTTAGAAAACTTACCTAACAAAATTCTTTTCCCTAAGTCTGCYCCTTTGACATTCCAGCAGCACTCTACGGTAGCACACTCCGACTGGTTGTGCCTCCAAAAGCCTTCTTCAGACTTCTGCTTCCTCGGGTCTTTCCTACTTTTGATATCACCTGTTTCTTCTGTAAAATCTCGATCTCCTTGTACTTTTTCAGTGACACCTCCCTGAACTTTATCTCCTGATTTTATGGCCTCTTTCTTCTTGTGCATTGTATATTTACTCTTGCAAATCTCAGGAGCTGATACTGTCTTTGATTTTCTGCAGACATTTCCTTATCTATTTTATCTTGTCTGTTCACACAACTTCAGTTGGTCCTTTGTGCCAATGTGCCTTGCAAAAGCCCACTTTTTTTACCTTATTTTCCTTTACTCAGCCCAAATGTCAGATGTTGTCTGTGACCTTTTCTTTTGAATGTGTCATTCTAAATACAAATTTAACAAGGTTTTTTCTGCTTTTMTTCTGTATAAAAGTTTCCATTGAAAAGAGCCCAATCAACCAATGGGAGAAGCAGACTTTGTTCTAAGACTTTCAGATAAGAAAAATGAAAAAAACCAMATGACTGAGAAGTCTGCCAGTCTTTAAGAAATGCTATGATAGCYAGCAAATTTCATACTCCTTTGGTTTGGTTTGGTTTGGTTTTTAAGTCAATTTGCCAATGTCCTTAAAGGCTTCAGTTTTTCAATATCAGTAATTTTCTTTCAACAATATATATGTTTGCCCTACTTGCAAGTTTACTGTAGAAATACACTCAGCTTTTTATCTGTTTAATAATATCTGTAATAATTTTCTGTTGTGGAAAGCAACTCACCATCATTTCTTCCTAAAAGCAAGCTCTTTAATCACATTGATTCATTCAGAAACTCTTTCTTAAGTTGTTTTATGGGAGTTTTATTTTAKYATMCTAACTTACAATGAGCYACTTTTTGGTRAACTGGTTTACCAAGAGTTCTATCRTTCTATTGGAGGAGAAAATTATTTAACTGAAAATTCTGTTCACCAAATCTGGACTCCAGTGTGGTACGGCTGGGTCAGTGCTCTTTCATTTCTGCATATGAACCTTTTATAAGACATGAACAAATGCAGGAATTTAGTGGTGCTACAGGAATTCAGGTAGGAAAATAAGGAATTAAATTATTCAGTGACTACTTTTAGATCTTTAATCTGTATACTAAAGTATTAAAACAGGTTACGTAGATGTAGAGTTCCACTGCTAAAGCCTCTTTCAAAATTCCCCTATTTAATTTGACTCATTTCACAAAGCTTTCTTTAGTTTTTATTGGTAATCTAGTTGCTTTTATTTTGTATTGTTTTGTTGTTTGTTTTTTTTTATTGTGGCAATTTTGAACTCTTATGTTTGAAAACAATTATTTTAGGACATATTTTCTCAACTTTGTTCCAGAATTATTATAAAAATGTGTACAATATACAGTAACCACAGAATCACATGATATTTGAGGCAGGAAGATATCTCAGGAAATTATCTGGTCTAATGCCCCCTTCTCAAAGCAGGGTAAGATTAAATGCATTGCCCAGGACTACATGTAGATGTATGCTGAATAATAAGGATGGAGACTCCACMACTTAWCTGGGCAGTCTGYTCCAGTGTTTGACTCCTCACAAAGSAAAAAAAAGGCTTTTTCTTAACAGAATTATGTGTTCTGGGCTGGTCTGCCTGCTGGCAAAGATGCCTTCACCCTCGAAATAATGTGAATTAAAAGTTGGACAACACCTTTTGCTGCCACAGATTAAACTAAGATGCATGTTWTGATTCAACTGGCTGGCTTTTTCAGGCTTCTTAATAATCCTTAGGTCCATGTGAATTTCTAAGGRGACAGATTTATTTTGATTATGCATCATTTGTTGGAGGGAGGAGCTGTTCTTTTCAGTGTGCCAGAAGTGAAATACCATGTGCCAAACATTTTACATTCCAGATTTTTTATGTTGAAAATGTCTGTTTGGAGCAGAAATGGTCTCTTGTAAGAAATTCTGCAATGTTCACTTTGATTTATTCTGCTTAATTACTGTCTCWGCTACTTCATGATTGCTCAAGCTACTGCAGTGAATATTCAGGAGACAATTTTTCATTTTTAAACTTCTTACACCTGTCAGGAGGCCGTATGTTGAGATGGGGAACACAAACACRCAGTCACTTAGATTTACAATAACCAAAGYAGATGAAATTGTTTCAGAATGCACRGACACCATGCAGTTCTRTCAGTGGAGGAGGTGGGATRGAAGCAGACTTTTACCCCAATATTYCCACTGCCCTAAGGAAGAACATATTGAGGAAGCCTTTATTCTGCAATGACTCAGTTACATCTTCCCTAGGATGACTTTKCTGCTTGGTCACCATCAAAATAAGAAGGGCCTGAAACTCTTCTGCCATCAGTAAAGAAACTCCTTTCCCTCTGGTGCATGATAGTTTAAACACTTAGAGGAAAAAAGTAGAGCTGCCTTTCTCTCCCTGTTCCTTTTTGAATTTTTGAGCACGTAGATGTTCCCTGTCTCACCTTTTCACCTCTTATCCAAGCAAATAAGTTGTATTTGAGCCTTGAATCTTTAGAGACATACCAATCTTTGCAGCTCTTGCTTTAGCTTTTCACAGTGTTAAATGCATGTGGCAGTTCCATTCCAGCACCTCTCAGAGAGGCTCAGGACATGTTCTGGAGCTGAGGGGAAAGGGTCCTTTGTAATATACCTGGAATGAAAATGAGAAAAAGAAAAGCAAATTCCGATTCTCGAGCAAATGCAGCGTAGCAGACTGTATAGTAGGATATCCTGGAAGGTTGAGAGAATATATCATCTATTAACCACCAAAATGTTCATGCTCACCAGTTCCTAGCTAAATTTATGCCATTGCTTACAGATCCTTCATAGGAAACATGCTGGGGAAAGGAACAAGAAGTGGTTTGTTTAGGGTTTTTTGGGTTTTTTTGCTTTTTAATTTTGCTGGCAGATTGTTGGAAAATATCTTCCGACATTCCTTTTAGAGTTTGAAAACTCAACCATGTAAAACAGACAAGAGAAAGCATGGAGGAAACAGAATATGTTCAGTACATGTGTTGCTGATTTGAACTCTTCAGAGTTGTGTGTGTGGTAGGTGACTTTTTTAACGAGGCAGAGGGTTCAGAACTTTCCTATGTAATTTAAAATCTTTCTTATTACTATGGGAAAAMAATCTGAAAAGGGAGAAATATCTTTAAAGACTTTCATTACTAGACACAGGCTAGTATCCTACATTTTATTAAGAGACCATGAGGACTAGAATACATATTTCATGTGTACTTTTTGTTCAGAAACTCACCCAGGAGGCCTTGGGCCATTTGCAGAATTTAACTGCAATTGCAGTTATAGGGCAGGTGGCTCGTGCTGCAGCTCCTCAGAGAAATTCTGAAGTCCTCTAAAGACTCAGCAAATATTTACTATTACAAYTGAGTTTTGCATAGCTGCAGAAAAGATGGGTTAAAAACTATCTGTCCTAAGTTCTATAATTAATGTGGTAAAACACTTTGGTCTGGAAATCTCATTCCTTGAGAAGTAATCAGAGATACTTTCCGGGTCTTTCAGTGGCCACAAGGAACATATACACAGACTTTACAGGGTTTTGAACTTACATATGGCTTAGCTTTAAAAAATATAATTTTTAAAGTATCTATTCCACTCCCTCTGCTGTTTAAACACAGGACAAATTACATTGACCACAAAACCTTTTTATAGGTGACTTATCTGATTCTGTATTATAGATAAATCTATTAAGAAAACAAGTCTTCATTCTCCAAAGACTTGCTTCCATTGCAAGATAGCAATTATTCAGGTTCTTATATTAATTATTATTTTCACTTATGTGAGAAAGGTATGCTTTAAAATAATTTTCTGTGCAAATTTTTTTTCAATTATTTTTGCAWAGATGAATGACTTTGAAATTATGATCACCTTTTTCTGACTATTCAGAAGAACAACAAAATATTAATAAATTAGATACATGATTAAATTAATGGAATTACAGGGAAAATGAAAACTTTTGAGTTCAGGAATATCATGTCCTTAAATACTATGCTCTTGCAGAGGAAGAGGCATTAACACTTGATGAAGTGAATKAAAAGTTTCTTGGTCACTTAAATAACTGGAATTATTTAAATTTTAGGGCTTCTTGAAAAATATTTTGAATATTACCTTTATTATTAGTTATGCTTTTGTTCATAGTGATATATGAGCAAAATACTATTTCATGTGCCTTGTGAGAATTCACTGTGGGAAATACAAACTATTCCAGGAAATAACAGTCCCATCAAAAAAACAGCAGGAATTGAGTGATGACCCAGCTGTAAATTCAATGTTATGTTTTGTTCTGTAAGAACTACATTTGACCACTCAATTCACTTGAATCAATAGACATGTTTCAAATTTGATAAAACAAYAATTTTCCCATTTGTGAGACTACTCTAGAGAGGTAGAAGTACAAAGCTGGGGCAAATAAACTATTTTTACACACTTATGGAACATCTACTTTTGAGTTGGAATATTTTACTTCATTGTGAGAGTTCTGTAACTTTTGACACTAGTATTAATAAATGAGAAAATATTTTAAAGTAATTTACTCTCAGAGTTCTGCTGAAAGTCTGTTGAAAGCTGTTGAAGAAATGGATGCCTGCTTGGAATTTTTTTTCTCAATTCTGAATTTTATGAGATATATGCAAATACARGCATCTAAAAATGAGTATTTATTTATCTATTTATTTATTAATTTATTTATTTATTTACAGGTGTTCACCCATCAGCCATCAGAATGGAGGAGGAGTTTTTGCCTTGTGTGTCTCTTTCTTCATATCTTTTTTTTTCTTAGTAGTGGAAGAATCAGCAGACCAAAATGTGGTTAAGGATATTTTATCTCATAAGCCTACCACTGTTTAAAGGTCTTTCTATTCATAAAAACATTAATAGTAATGTATATTATTGCTTCTTTCCTCTTTCTATTCAAAGCGGAATTTTCTCTGAAGGCATAATACTGAAATTATGATAATCATACTGTTGGTTCTGTTTAAAATTGGCCCCTTTAAAAATGTTCTGCAATAATGTTTCCAGTGTGTAGCTGGTATGTGTGTTAAGTACATCTTTTTATTGAATCAGTTAATCAGTTAACAAAATTTAAAAAGCAGCTAGAGGCTAGCCTGGATCCACCATGCAGCCAACAGCTTTGTGAATTGTTGGTTGTGGTTGATGGAAAATGTGTCATGACCAGCAGAACTCCTGCAGCCTCTTGCCCATGGTAGTGCTTTTATTCTGTCACTAATACCAAAGAAGACTTTTATCAGTTTTCTCTTTGTTGGCAACTGCTGGTGTCCTGTCCCCTGAATAATGACTGAAAATTTCCTAAAGCTTTTTAAAAGCCAAGAAAAAAAATCATACCAACCTTCCATATAATCTGGTTTTAAAGGGGATTCTTTTTGTGTTCATTTAGAGCTGCTTCGGAATTTCCTTGGTGGTTTGGTTTTTTGGTTTTTTGGGGTTTTTTTGAGGACTGCCTATGAAATGTGTCTTGTGTCAATGTTACTTGATATGATTTAGTACCATTGTGTTTCCTGTAGGCATCATTATGTTTATTTTATTGCACATTTTATTGCACATGGGGCTTTATGCAAACATCACACTTTCTGTTGTAGTTTTCCTCACCTTATGATGCAAGTGATGAGGGTATCTCAAGGACAAAAATAAATCTTGTTTGCACTTCTTACATGAAGCCTTTTATAGGCAGAGTTGAAAGAGGAATAAATGATGGAGAAAATCTTTAACAGTTCAAACAGGAACTGTTCAGAACATGCAAGATATTCCAGGTAAAAACATCTCTCTTTGTGATTGAGCTGAGTGGTTGTGACAGCCTAAAGATGTACACAGGAAAGGTAATGGGGAAGATTTATTTCTCTGCCCGATTTCAGAGCAGAGCAGCAGGAGAGATCACACAGGCACAATTTACCACGCTGTGCTTTGAGCAGGGAAGGGTCCAACCAGCATCAAAAGTCAGCATTAACCTGGTTACTGTGCATTTTCACAATGTTGCACTGTGTGGATGAAAAACATCATGGATTTCTTCAAGTCTGGAGATGCCTTTTAGCAATTAAGAAAGTCCATTTGTCCTGTTCTACTTTGTCACTGTTTTTGTAAAAAATGAAATCTAGTTCACACATTCAAAATTTTGTTATTTCTATGATAAATTTTSTTAGATGGCAGCTGACATTACTTGCTCTTTTGTCTCATGATCAACTTTAACTTCGTAAACAATGAAATAAATTAAAAACTTCTTATCTACTCGGCCAATTTATCTAGTCCTTTGAGTAAAATGCTAATAGGATAAAAATTTTATCTTTTTATTCCTCATACTTGCTCCTGGCTTAGCTTTCTAAATATCTAAGATGCAGTAATCTCATTATTTTATGGAATCTATTTATAAAAGAGTACATGTTAAATAAACCTAAAAATTATAATATTCACAGAGAATATCCACAAGAGGGACCATGTAAATCTGGAAATCATTGGTTTTCTTTATCACTCTTCCTTACAAAGTGTTTAAAGATTCTTTATAGTACCTTTCCTATTTTTGCCTAGTCACGGTTATTGCACATCATGACTTGAGATGCCAATATTTACTCTCTTTGATGAAAATAGCCAATGTGCCTAACCAATTTTACCCTAAGCCTAATAGCCCCACCTGCCAAGCAAACAGGACAGCAGTTGCATTCAAGTAGTTGGGGGTGGAATGTAACTTTGAGCACGGTGCTAACATCATTGTGAAAATGTAAAAAAGAGCAGTGAGGAGTCCCTAATGGTGAACCTGTCTTTTCCTGGCWACTGTTCTGCAGAAACACTGCTAAGAGATCCAAGTCTGGAGCCTCTCAGCCTTTAGGGCAGCTCTCTCACACTGATTGCTGGTAGAACTACCTTCTCTGAGTAAAGTTACTCAGGTGTGCGTGTTTTATGTTTCCATGTACGTGTAGAATATTTCCATGACTAAACTCCCAGACTAAGTTATGTCATTCCCTCTGCTTCATTCATGTACTGCCAGTGCTTACAGCAGTGTGCCAGTTTATTGGGCACTGCGTTAAATTTGAGAGCTGCAGGTTGCTTTTATTCATTCTGTATGCTTTAGGTAAACACAGGCAAATCTCTTGGATTTTACTGTGTGATATTAATGAAATGCTAGATCGTAATTTTCTGGTTTGTGTCCCTGTACAATTGTATTGAAAACTTTCAGTAATAATAACCCATGTTCAGACTGGGAGATATTTCCATGCAAGAGTATGTTGGGTTTGTATCAYACCAGAGAGAACTCTAGGTAGTGGTTTTAATTCATGCATATTCTATTAATGCATGAATGAGAAAAGTGAAAGCAGTTCTTTTGATGGGGTACAAATTAATGCTGTGAAAAATGAGAAAAACCTACCAGGCTGAGACTTTTTTTTTAAATGAAGTGCAGATTTTCTGGCCAGAGCAGGTTAGTTTATTTTGGTATTTATTTYGGTTYATTTGGGTGCAGCCTGCTCATGCTTTTGGAAGAATGCCCACATGATGAGCCAGTTCCTGCCTCCCAATCCCTGCCTTGTGAAGGAAGATCCCCAGGAGGTAACTCCTTTGACCATGTGTTGAGCACAGCTCCTCYTCTGCCTCAGAAAGGACTTAGGGTATCTTTTTTTTTTCCCCCGCTGGAACTTAATGACTGAAAGAATAGTGTGAATCCTATCTCCCATTTGATTATTAAATACTTTACATTGAAAGGATTTAAAGTCTTCACTATGACAGTGGGGAAGTACTGGAACAGCTGAGAACTTGAACAGAGAAGTGTTGGATGTCCCATCTCTGGGAGTGTCCAAGACCAGGTTTGATGGGGCTTTGAGCAGCCTGGTTTAATAGAAGGTGTYCMWGCCCCRGCAGGAAGGTTGGAACTWGATGATCTGTAAGGTSCCTTCCAGCCCAAACCCTTCCATGATTCTATGATTCCATAAAAGTATCAGACTTTACCCAGGGAATGAGATCATTAGAAACCATAAAGTATTCTGGACTCTCTCTAATGCTGTGCTCTGACTATTCTGATTTTTCAGAAATAATTCACCAAAAATATTGTCACGCTTGGAACAGGCTGCCCRAGGAAGTGGTTGAGTCACCACCTCCAAAAGTATCCAAAAGACATGTCAATGTGGCACTTAGGGACATGGTTTAATGGTGGAATTCACAATTAGTGATTGGACTTGATGCTCTTAAGGGTCTTTTCCAACCTAAATTATTCTAGGAGACAATGAAATGCTTCAAAGGAGAGTAGATGTACGTTTGGTGTCAATTTAATCAGTAAAGCCGACTTTCCAATTCTGCATTTCTATGGCAGCATACACCTGACAAAGTTTGTCAGAAGTTGCCAGGGTTTATATTTCTGATTTATACCTAAAAGTAGATTTTTTTTTTTCCAAAGGGACAAGAGAAGAGTTATGTCTCCACTTTCTGTTWACCTGAAGTGGATGATTGAAATCTTGTGTTCTTATAAAAACACAACTGAAAAGTCAGGTGTTACAAAATCTTTTGGGCCTGATTATGCTTTTTTTTTTTACTGCAACCATCCCTCACAAGATTGTAAGAGGTCTTAAGTTGTTAAAAAACTCATGTTAAGCTTAGCAAAGAGGGGTTGTGTTAGTTTGAAAAGTCTTTTGTAATTCTCATGTCTGATGTTGTGGTACTCTGCCTATTTTCATTTGAAAGAAAAGACAGCAATAAGAGTTAAAAAATGTGTTGCCAATTTTCTGCTAAAGGGTATTCAATGCTAAATTGCAAGCATCCTTTTTAGGAGCTATCTTGGGGAGGGGATTACCATCACACAGAAAGATGTGTGTAGAAGCACCAGGAAATAGGCCCTGAAATCTGAGATTTTTCCAGAACAAGATTTTTCATTGTATGTGGGGAGATGAGAAATCCTTTTGATTTTAAGCACAGGGCAAAAATAAGCCAGCTGCATTAAAATTACTTTCTGCTTATGGTTGAATTTATTCTTAGATCTTTTTTTTTCTAAGATYACCCATGGAAAAAAATAAAAAGTCAAGTCTGTCAGGTACCTAGATTTTTGAAGAACCAGAGAGAAACAGATGGGTATTTMTAAAAAATGAACTGTCTCTTCCAGAATAGTGAGCTGTAAACTGAGTATGACAAGAAAAGAAAGAAAGTTACAGAAAATAATCACTCACATGTAGAGGCACACCTGGTGAACAATGTAGTTTGCTAAGGCTCAGGATTGCCAGTTTTCTGAAGGTACTGGGAGACCAGGAAGCAGGAGAATTCACAAATGTTATTCACTTATTTATGTCATAAGCTATTGACATATGCTCTGATGGCATCTTCACAAGAAACTCATTTCTTTCTGCTGCTAATAACTGTGAAAACTTTTTTGCCACTTGTGTTTAGAAAGAAAATTATTACTTCATAATGAATGTAATGCTTTTCTTATTTATGCATGCTTTTCTGCCTCTAGGAGTTGAGTGACTTCCAATATTAGCATAGAGGTAGCATTAATCCTTTGCAAATAGTGGAATCAGCACATCATGGAAGTCACTTGCTGTGAAAATATGCAACTGGTACGATTCTAAGTGCCATATCGAGTCCCACAGCCTGAGCAGGTTAATGAGTATAACATTCTTAGTGACTGAAAGGCTGAACTTAGGTAGCAGTATCTGTGTAAATCCAAAAATTATCAGGCTGCTGGCATATTAAATTTAAAGTCTTGAAAGGAACTTGTCCTGATTTAAAGAGTCGATAGAAAATGAAAACTCTGTGTCAGTAAATACACACCAAAAAAAGAAACAATAACTGAACATGTGTATATCAACTGTTTCCATAGCTTCATGGCATTCTGGCAAGAGAGAGAATAGTGGACAGATTTCAGCTCAGTGCTCAGCATGTGAGAAAAAGGCACATCTGAGGTTAGGAGTTATAAAGAAAAATTCTGAAGGCATTATTACTCTGTTGTGTCAGGCAATTGTGTATCCATATCTTGAGAGCTGAATGTTATTCTGTAAAAAGGAGTTACTAAAAAGACATATTTAAAGAATATATTTAAAATGTCATGGGAGATCTAGCAGGGGAAAAGAGAAGATTTGCAAGGCTGACCAGAAATAGAGAGCTCCACTTCCACTGTGGAAGGGCCTTTTATTGCTGGKGTTGATGAAAGAATGAAACTCAACCTGTAGGCACCACGCCTGCTTTCTGACCTCAGCTCAGTGTGGTTCTCACCATGCATCACTATTATAGCTGAACAATATCACAGTGGAGACTAAATTCAATAGACTTCAATTCACTTCTGCTCAGAGAAAGAAATAAGYTCTTTGATCTTACCAAGAATTTAAGTAATTTTTAATAACTTAAAATTTATTTTGAGTTTTAAATGGTTTGATGATCAAGAGATTATTTTTTAAAAAACAACATTAATTTAGTGGGGTCTTTTCTGAAAGAATGCTTTCATTTACATCTTTCTGCATTGTAGCTGATGCCAATATGAGTTGGAGATGGGAAAGTAGGAAGCTTCTCCATCTGCCTCCTTCAACTTCTGCGTAGATAGTTGGCTTTGCAGCGCAAAGGGTTTTCCTTCCTTTTTTTTTTTCCCTTCTCCTTGCTGACAAGTAAAAAAAATCCTCAACTAGAGCATGTTCTTGCATGAATTACATGTAACCTTCTTCACTGAGAAGTTTGGAAAGTTTATCTTCCTACACGTCTTGTTATGTGTGGTTTTGTGTTGCTAAGCCAAAAATACATCAGTCTTCTATAATACAAATCTTTCTTGCTTTTCTAGGCAGGTTTCAAGATGTAGCTATTTTGCTTGCTGCTAAATTCTGGCTCTGCTAATTAGTTTTGTGCTTTGTTAATTTTTTCCCCCTTTAATTTGTATGCATTGAATTGACTTTAATTAAACCTCCTTGACAGACTGCTTCTTCCTTTATTCCCATAATTTCTTTTTTTCTTAATCCTGACACATCACAAAAAGTCTGCTTTCATTTACTCTGGCATCAATTCACTGCAATTCCATCAGAGTGACTGGAGTTACTTTGAATTTACTGCTTTATAAGYAAGAACAAAATTTGTTCCCATGATTGACAATTACAGACATCTGAATGGAGGTGAAAACCACAAATCTTTCCAAAATAATGTTCAGTCTTTAGTCTTAATGGGTTTCATGTCACCAAGGAATATRTCAAGCGATTCTGCCAGTGGCCATGTGGTGGGAAAAGAAATCTAAGTGCATGAATGTAAGAATTGGATATTACTAATGAGCAAGCTTACAAATTAGCATATTTTGACATAATAGAAGCCTAGTACAAGTCAGACTCTTTGTTTTTAAAAAKTACACCACAAGAGATCCTTTTTTCTTTCTGTAAAATGAGAGAGTGAGATTACTCACCAGAGGGAAGCATGGCTAGTGGTAATCACTGAAAATATCCTTGAAGTAATCTCCACTTTCTGAAACAGCAGAGTACATTTATGTTATCTATGAAATCATGTTGTTTGAGCTATGTGAAGGCATTTGACAACTAAAACTTTACAGTGATTTTTATCCCCCCTTCAAGCAAGGGGATTTTTATTTCTTTACTGCAAAAGATTAAGCAAAAAGAAAATGTGCATACTATTTACATTTCTACCAACGTCTGAAATGTCAGTAGTTCAGATCCCAAAGGTTAGAGTGTTATTTCCTGATCTTTAATGGACTTTCACTTCTGTTCTGCAGAAAAATGGAAAGGAAGAGGAAGAGCAGGATCTCATTTTGAGTCAGCGCGCAGACGGAGTAGAGCTGTCCTTTACCACATCTCTGGACATCTACAAAAAAGAGAGAAGAACAAACTGAAAATTAATAATGTAGGTTAAACTCTTTTTTTCCCCAAAAAAAATATAGCCTTTGTACTGTCTTTAAGAAAAATATAAAAGTGAGAATGCTGTAAAAGTTTGGTGAGTACTTGAGAAATATTCTGGCCATAATTTTACAGTAACAAGGATTAGAATGCTTTCCACTTAAGTACACTTCTGCCTTCTGTGGTATTTGTTAACATATAGGAAGATAGTGCACTTAATCATAGTGTAAACAGACCTTAAGTGCCAGGAAAGCCACATTATAAACTTTCTCAGAACTTAGATTCCATAAGTTCTAAGAGCTTTAGGTTCCAATTACCTTGTCATCCCAATTATTTTATTTCAATTATTACTATTTGCCAAAAAAAAAAAATTATAAAAAAAAAAATTAAAAAAAAAAGAGAGAAATAAAAAAAAAAAAAAAGAAGAAAAAAAAAAAGAGAGAGATTCAAGGTATTGCTCTAGCTGAAACTCTAATCCTGTTAAGCTCCAAAAGGTCACACTTCATTTAGGCAAGTTTTAATGTGAATTTCTCCAACTTTGTGCTGTGATATTTATCTTTTCATTTCCTARTAGGAGTAGTAATGTTTCTGTCTTCAAATTAATTCTGTGTTCCCTCAGTAACTGTAACTAATGAGTAAGTTCACAAAAACRTGCTGTGAATGTTGCTAACACTAAATCAAACCATAGACAACCCAACAATATAACAACAGAAAGATATCTAAAGAAACATTAATGAGAAAAAATAAYTCCTGTTCTGTGCAACTATGTTTCAGGAGAAAAGTTAATGAAGAGGAAATCAGAATGTTTGTGTAAAAAATTGCTAGAATCATGTCAGAAAGCAYGTTCCAACAGTGGAAGCCTAGAATTGGAAGTAGGGGAGCAAAAACACTTTCTCTGAAGAGTAGTTTTTTTTTTACATATCACTATTTTTAATAAGGTAAAGTCTTTGACAGAGACACAAGAACAAAATGGTCTTGTTCTGTTCTTTTTCTTTTTTTCCCCCAATGGGAGGAGATGGAAAACAGACAATGGAAAAAGTAACCACCCTGAAATGATGATCTTCCACCAGGAATGTTCCTGTTACTGGCTACCAAACTTAAGCAGCAGTGCAGATACATCCTCACAGATRTTATTACATTAAAAATTAAAAGTAGGAAAAACTTGATATAGATTAAGGAGGTGAAAATACACAACTGCTATATATCTCATAGTGCATACAGTCACTTCCATTGAATGTAAATATTAATGATGAAAAAAGATTAAATGTTAAAAAAGTTACAAGTGCTTCATGTTGAAAAGGCACAATAATAAAAAACTTCCCTGCAAAATATAACCAGGTCTTCCAGGGATATTTTCATTACATAGCACTACGATAATATTTTTTAGAAACATGACTTTTAATGACTTTTTAATGAGCTTTTGATGACTTACCCGTATTGTCAAAATCCTAGTGCAGATGTTATTGCACCATATTAAAATATTTATTCTGAGACTGATTTACTACGTTTAGTGCATGGACTTTTGGAGCTATGGATTGGAAGTAATACAAGGAACACTTTCTTTTCTGTGATTAAAAAATGGGCAGCTCCTAAGAACAGGGAGAATTCAGCTGCTTATTCTCATTCATGAATGAGAACCAAGAGCAGAGAAGGCACTGACATCAGTGTTTCAAATGAGACACAAAGAGAAAAGTTGTGACAGACAAGGCAAATGTAGTTAAGTCTACAGTCATGCCGGTTTTCATCTTTTTAATTTCATAGTGAATAACTTCAGGATCAGAAACAAACTTAGATTGCTGGATGCATTATATTGTTTTGGGAGGCTCTTTGTCACTGGAGCAGCATTAACCAGGTGCACAGTAACAGTGAGCAGCAATTTTGTTAGTAAATAATGCCAGACACTTCATGTCCCACATACTGCTTTTAGGGAAGGTAGGTGTTTCTAGTTAAAGTTTTGAAAGAAGAAAGCTAAGAATTTTTAAAGCTTAACACTGAAATCTTGATAAGACAGACTCAAGACAAACCTTAGTTTAATGACAAAGGTAGTCAGTTCTGAAGCCGTATTATGACGGATCTACTATTTTGATTTAGATCAGGAGTGCAATTTTAAAGAAAATCAAAAAGTTATTCCTACTAATTGTGGTTTCATTCACATTAACTGAATTCCTACAGATAAAACTGAACTGGGAAAGGTGTTCCAAGCACTGGAGCTGCTCAGTCCATGGGAACAGGGAGTGAGTCTGAATGAGCCTCCTCATAGCTCTATGCATAGAAGGTTTTTCTCCAGTACCATCTACTACTTTTCTCAATGTTTTCCTATTTAGAGTGCCTTGTCTTTGTGTATAAAAAGCTCTAACTTATCTGTCCTTAAGTAGAATAAGATTGCTCTGCAGTGAGAATTAATTCAAAAGAGGATAGATTTGCCAAATTCAGCACCCTCTTCATTCTATTTAATTTGTACCTTATCAGTCTTCTTCCTGCCTCAATATCTACAAAAGTTATTCCTTGAACAGAAACATCTGTGTAAAACAAGTGTGAGGATGATGGTGGGAAAAAAGTAGCATTAGTTCTTGCCTGCATATGAGTATGTCATATTTTATTACACTTTTTAAAGAAAAAAAAAGAAGAACCAACCATCCACCTAAGGGCTGTGTTAGAAGAAATGCCTCTGTGTGATCAAATTACTGTTTTGTCTCATTTAATTCTTTTCCCTTTTTTTTCAGAATGTTTTTGTAGATAAACCAGCATTTCCAGAATACAAAGTTTCAGATGCAAAAAAGTCCAAATTCATACTGTTGCATTTTAGCACTTTTAAAGCTGGCTGGGACTGGCTTATTTTACTGGCAACGTTTTATGTTGCTGTGACTGTACCTTACAATGTTTCCTTTATTGGCCATGATGAGCTGTCTACAACCCGAAGCACAACTGTCAGTGACATTGCAGTGGAAATTCTCTTTATCATAGGTAAGATATGCTTGGGGGTTGTTTGGGATCTCTTTTCTGACATCTAGGATTTTCACAGAATATATAATATAGAAAAAGAAATAATCGTCTCTTTCATGACTTTAAAGAAAATCAATTTTCGCTGTATGGCTTGATATTTTATCTGAACTTTAGATTGCCTTTTTTTTTTTTTTCTTGACTTTAAATTGATTTGGGTAGTTCTGCTGTTTCTCTAAAAGGGCTTTTGTTCTCAAGGAAGATTGAAACTCATTTCACCCTGTGGATGCTTAAAAACTTCCCAGCATAGGGATATGCCCTGGAATTGCTACAGCGTTGTTTGCAATCTATTTTTTTTTTAATTTCACAAACACTTAGGAGAGCCATGGACCACAAGCTGAATAGATTTTTAAAAATATTGCTTTAAGTTTAAAACTCATACTGCAATAACGTAGGTGTACAATATCAATATGATATATTGACAMCTGGCATAGAATTTGAGAGGTTGGAGTTTGTCTTCTGATCCATTCTCTAAACTTTTTATTTCCAAGATTCATTTAATTCTTATATCTTTTAAGAATCAAAAAGAAGACAAGATCACATCTAACAATGGTTTTGCA
>NW_026624104.1:24320-83250 GCF_030028575.1 Malurus melanocephalus | reverse complement strand
GTTTTTACTGTTATAATACCATTTAGTGCTGTCACACTGACAAAACATAGCTCAGATCTGTTGCTATTRTGCAGGTGGAGAAGCTATTATTTTTGAGAAATAAGCCAAGTTRAGTATGTCTTTCTTGAATATGAAAAGGGTTTGGATGGGTTCTGAGAGAGAAATAAAATTTAAATAAACGGAGTAAAATCACTTTCAGGTTGGAAACTTCTTTTCCATTTTAATCTTCTCTGYTTTTTATTGAAAAAATACAGCTTAGCTCAAACATTAAAAGCAACATTACAATTATCTCTAGGAGAACTAAAGAAAATTGAAACATCATAAGCACTAAGCAATAACTCAGAAGATTTTCTTATAAAAATTTTGAAAAGTTAATTCCATTTCTCGGTCAGATTTAGTGTAGACAGGAAGACTAGCAGGTGATCTGGCTGATGGAAGAATCAGGTGTTATGATGGGTAAATATTTGTTTCTTCCTTTGGTCATTGTTTTGTCATTAAACTTACAGTCTAATTTTCCATTTCTAMTTTTCCATTTTATGGTCACTATTAGACCTTGATGGACTCTTTCACATTAATGCAAAAAACTCAAATTCGAAGATACTCAAGCACTGCAGTAAGAAACTTGCATTTTGCAAGTCAGATCACCAAGGATCCTCTTTTGTCTTGCATAAAAAGAGTGAGGTTATAACCCTGGTCAGTCACAAATTAATGTTACATTATGAATTAATGTTAAATTACAAATCAAATAATCCTACTTCAKGTACCTGGGTGACTTTATAAAGAATAGACACAAGGGTAAAATATTTTGGTCATGGTGTAGATAACTGGTTTTTGTTATAAATGTGTTTATTTGAATATATGCACATGCCAATTTAATTGTTATCTAACTGATTTATGTGCTGTAGTAYTCATTTGAAGCAAGACAGATGGTGAACTGCTCAGTGTTACTTTTCTGGTTATATATTTTGCTGGAAATATGGAGTCTTTATATGAGTAAGTCAAAAACAAAGGCATTTGTATGATCAATAGAATAGTTGAGTAAGAAGAAAAAAACAAAGAAAATTTTCTGTAAATTCATATTTTCCAGTTTGATTTTTAGGTCTGCAGTCCAGGAAATCAAACTATGGCTGTAACTAAATGCATTCAAAGAAATATGTATGAAGTACTTGAATAAACTTTGCCTAATCATGTTACTGGTAAACACAAACCCTGTACTGTAGAATACCACTATTCCTCCCCCGCAGTTTGAATAATGGCTCAATTTTCCTCAGAATCATTTTTTTTTTCTGAACTTATTATCTGTTTTAAATCTGCAGTTCTCATAGAAGGTTTATGGACTATTTTCAGGACATTCTCATACTGCATTTATATATCTGCAGTGAATTTAAAGAAAATATTGTGTTTATGATCATCTCTCCAGGGTYCCTTGTCTGTTAAAATGTTGAATTAATATGTCTCAGAGCATGTATAACTATATTGAAAGTAGTAAGATTGACAACATACTTAAATTTAAGCAAAAGTTTCAGGGCATTTGTCGCACTGTGGCTCTGACAAGCACATTTGATGGATGATCCATGTGCTCTGAGAAAARTCAATGAGAAATGTTGAGAAAAATGCTTCTTACAATGCCTCTGCCTCTGAAAGTCACTGGGGAGATCTGTCTGATACAGGGTCTTCAGCTGYATTACAGCACTGCAGGCACAGATTGAGGGATCACAAAAGTAGTCATGGGTTGGAGAAATAGAGGCTATTTACTTTGATTTTATTCAGATTTCTGAGAACAGAGAGTAATATTCCTTTTATGAACATAGTTGGCATAAACACTCATTTGGATTTGACAAAGTCTTTGTTTTTAGCTCTATTATCCAAGACTGATAATATTCTCGGGCATTTGGTGTGACTCTTGGGGGTGGTTCCACCCTGCACTTGATGATCCTTGTGGGTCCCTTCTAACTCAGCTCATTCTGCGATTCTGTGATCCTGTGATGTGTGTCAAATTATGCTTAAGCATGATAAAAATATATATGAAAGTGTTCTTCTGAGTTGGGGTGCTTACAAGTAAGAGTATTGATATGAATTAAATTATTTCTGAGAAATCATCTAGCTAGAGGTTTAACTGCTTTAGTCTTTAAAGTTCTCTAAAACACAGATAGAAGATAAACAATAATAACTTTGTGACRTCTTCAGGGAAGAGGATGAAAGGGAAGCATAATTAGGGCTTCTCATATGAAACTAAATTTTTCACTTCATATTTTCTGTGTTAGCWTTTGTGATGTCATGTCTGAGTGTACTTTCATGTCTGTTTTCCTTTGTTATGTGTGCAGATCTTCTCTAGCATCCCCCTGTAAATAAATCTTTTGCTTCTTCTAAGCAAAGATAGAGAARAACTAGTTTAGTTTTAGAACTTTTTTTAATTATCTTATGTATTCAAACACCATAAAGAGGTGCAGATAAAAACATTTTAGCATTAATATATTTAGACAAACTCATTAAAAAATACCCTAAGGAGTGTTTCATCTGGTGAAAGGTATTACATACTTTATTATCTTATTACCTGCAATATTTGTTTCAAATTTTWTGCCCATCTATTTGCATAGGCAGTAGCTGGGTCTTTAATTTCCACATAGGTATGTCTAGGAGCTTGAATATCAGTATTTCTAAGAAGTAGAATGGACCTTGGTTACTCTTCAATAATATTTTTAAAACTTTCTGTCTAATGGAGGAAAAAAGAAAAAGGCGGGAGAATCTCTCACCAAGTTCATTCAATTTAATTTGTAATAATCTTCTGATTGCATGACTTTTACTCTTCCATAACTACCCCGTGTAAGGTTTTTATTTCTGCAACAGTTTCATTSTGGTTTTCAAGTATTGCCTTTCTTTATCTGGTTTGTTTTTTTTTAAAACTTTATTTGAACCTATTGATTGAAGAAAGCAACAATACCTGAGAAATTTTTAATATTTTATTATTCACTCTGCTTGAGGACCATTTCAATAGGATGTCTTCAAAAGAAGTTGAGATCAGTGCAAAGATTCAGTGAAACTACCCATAGGCTTTCAGAGTAATGGTAATGCATTATCTGTTGAATAAGAGCAAAAGTGTCTGAGTATTTTGTATCTAAGGTGGAACAAATATAGAAAGAGCTCAATTTCATATTTGTGGATTATCTAGTTTTTAGCGGAAGACAAACACTGGATACTAATTATGGCTATAAAATTATACTTTTTATAAGCAGACTGACAACAGTTATTTTAAGTGATTTCCTGCACCATATTACTTTGCCACCTGTGGGGAAAAAACACATCCCTATGCCTTCCTCCACTCTCCACACACACACTCTCATCTGAAGGATTTATCTATGGCTTACATTTTCAAATGAGAAAATTGATTATGATTTATACTAAGATTTCTTCCCTTAGTACACATATTTCTCTCTCTCTCTCATTAAATGTTATTTAACAAAGTGTTTCATCCGTTATTTCTGTTTTTTAAAGCAACATGTTTAAAAGTGCTAAAATTCTGATTTGTGTGACACAACACTGTAGATTAAAGGGACTTGGGTGGCCATTAGCATCTATCACAAATGTAAATGACTCAAGACCTTTCAAAAACTGTTTTAAATCACATAAAGTTCTTCAGTCTCAGACATTTAATATGCAGAGATTTTAAAATATGTTACAAACATTGCAGAAATTCAACTCATTAGTCATGACTTATATAGTCATTGGAGTGTACATATTATTRTACTGAAAGTAATATATGTTGAATGAAATTTGTTGAAATAAGATGAGAAAGTATTAAATACTATAAATTTTATTAGATTGCTTTAAAATGGAAGGCTTTTTTTTTCTTTCATGTTCTTTTTTATTATTATAATGATTATCATTTCCTATCATTACAAGTTCACAGAAGGTTATTTAAAATAATTTCTGCACCTAAGGGATCTCACACATAAGAAAACTTGTGCATTTTGAAAGAAAATAGCAGTGCTTAGAACCATGTTTTTGAAAGTGTGCTTCCACTCTAACATTCTAAAATGCAAGGAAACACCAATGGAGTGGTTTGAAATGATCCCTGGGAATTTATTTCTAAAMAACAAATGGTCTCATCTGTGAATGCAAATGAACATAACATGTAAACAGATAGAATGACATTGTTGATACACCTAATATTTGAGAGAGAAGGTCATAATAAAATATTCATGGTCTATGGATTACTTAGCAATGTGAAAATCTGCATGAAGTATTTATGCTGAAAAGCAGAAATAAGTTTCCTAAAGATTCTCACTCAAAGGATCAAACTGAGGTRGGCAAGACCACTATAACATTAAACATCTTTCCAATAACCTTCCTTGCATACCTTGTAAGGAGAGGTTTGTCTGCACACAAAATATTTCCAAGCAAAAAAACATCAACTGGCCATAAAGGAGACAAGCATAAGCCCCAAGAATCGATTATTTCATTGAAGTATTTCTCTGTCTTCAGGTAGATGCAGATAAGTGTTATGGCAATGGAAGGCACTCTGAAAATTTGACTTGTATTGCCTCTACTACTCTTCATTAAAACTACAATCAGACAAAAGTTGTATTTTTCATTTACTATCCTATAATACAATGGTAATATAATGTTAATACAATGTTGTATTTTTCCATAAGTTTGAAGTCTTTTAACTAAAAATCTAGGTAATTTCCAAAGAAATTGGTTGGTGCTTAATAGTTTACCATGCTTTTTGTGAAATAACGTGGTCTTTTTTTCCTTTTTTTGTGTGATTTATGGCTATTTTGCCTCTGTGAATTGCTGTCAAACTGTATAGGATAAGTTCTGACAAAAATATTTCCGGTTTTCCCTTGGAACTGGTCAAAAATTAGAGGTGAATGAAACAGTTATGCTGCTGACCACTAAATATTTTACTTTGATTTGATCTTTGCGTTGCTTTCTGCAACATTTGTGTGGAGTGAATTCTGTTCATGAAATACCCAACAAMTCTGTCTGCTTCACACAGGTTGAATTTAGTGAAAGGTTACATCATATGATTGATGTTTCTTCACTCTTTGTCATTGCTTCTTTCTGCCATATTTCTGCAGGTTCTATTAAGAAAATTGCCCATGTAGAAATTTTCACTTCTGCAGTCACATATACTAGCTTTTTTTCAAAGCAGAGCTAATAATCCATTTTTCAGAAATATTTCAAGTTCTTTGCTTTTCTTYTAAGACTCCAGTCTGTATCTCCCTTTGTAGAAAAACCAATAAATTATATTTTAGCTATTCAGTCTGTTCACGTATTGAGTCTGTTTTCAAAAGATACAACATAGTTTACATGAAAAAAAAAAAGTCTCTCCAGTTTAGTGTGTTATAATGGCCATGATATGCGATGCTTTTCTGGTGTATCAACTACTCTGGGACTGAGATTAGCTAATCACACTTTTATACCCTCACAGTCAAAGAAAGSAACCTGAAAGGGTGAATTGCAAAGGCTAAAAATCAAAGAAGCAGGTTAAAAAAAAAAAAAGGCTTTTAAAATTTCAGTTTTTTGGTCTTTTCTTCAGTTTCRTAATTTGAATTAAGGGGCTCTCAGTGAATAATGAGTTATAAATAATGCACTCCCCTTCTTGACACTGTTGTGCTGTGTCTACAGTGATGGATACAGCAGCCAAAGTGAGGTGTTTGATAGAACCATGTTAGTGCATGATCACTGATCGTGCTGTGCTCCTGCAGGGAGTGACTTCTTTTTTTGTATGTATTAATGGATAATTTACCCAAGTAAAACAGTATTTCCACTTGGATATGACTCCAATATCACATTATTTTCTACTCGAAGAACAAACAGTAAGGAAGAGCAAATCAGACCATCAGTCACAGATGGGTTTTGGGAGTCAGATCTGTTGTGATCTGTCACACCCAGAAATGGATTTTCTTCCATGAAAATTACTAAAAATGTTGTTTATCTGACAAACTTTAATGAATCAAGGCTGATAACATACATCATAGCACTGTCTTAGAACAGGGACCTTATGTACTGTACAATGACAAGCAACTTGGTGTCAAATGGTAAATAAACTCTTCTCACTGGAGAAGTTTGGCTGGTAAAACAGCTCAGGGTATTCAGTGGTGACTAACAGGAAAAATGCTTCTCCCCAGTAGCAGAAGTCTTTTTTTGGAAGGCCATCATAATTACATAATAGCCCATTTCATAAAAGTCCATCATAATAGTTACATAATATCATCTGTAGCGTGGTAAATATTTTAAGAATTTGTAGCTTTTAACTGTGTTCGCTTTGTTTATCTGAGTTCTGGTCATCCAGCTAAAGCCACTGCACTTCTAAAAAAGAGTTTCTTTCAATGAAGGTGTAAATGGCTCTAAAATATAATGTGGTTGGAAAATACGTTTTCTAGATCCTGTGAGTGTCCACACAAACTAAATGGCGTTGTCTTTACAATATTCTGAAGTGCTGGTGATCAAGAGAAAATTATATGTGGGGTTGCACCCCCAAAAAAAAAAGGGAGGAAGAGGTATACTTCATAGCCGTATTTTACCTTTTTAAATGTACAGTTGTTTAAGGACTAATTCTAATCCTTTTCCATACTTTACTGATAATGCTCCTCAATAAGACTCCTTTTTTCAGTTTACACAGTGGAAGAGAACAAATTTTTCTACTTAACAAAACACCATCCTTATAGTACAATGGTAGATCTTGATATTCTATTTTAGAGATCAAGTCCATTAAGATCTAGACATAATATCTTAGGATACTTACTTTCTTTAAGTTCTTGCAGCATAAAAATTGGTCTTGCTTCTTCCTGCTCACTGTTATCTACATCAACACAATATGCCTGGGACTCCTGTTGTGTGTAGTGTATGACTTTCCAGTTCAAAGACTCTGATAAGAACTAGAAATTCTGACAATCTAGTTGAGTCTTAAATAGACTCATCATATTTGACAGGTTTTAATCCAATTAAGTATGCTTTTCTGAAGGTTAACAGGTCTTCCTCAAGAACCTTAAGGAATCCACAACTTTATTTACTTCTGGCTTGTAAATGACATATTTCTGTTTTAGAGGTTTTTGTCATCAACCTGTATAAGTGACATGTTTTTGAGTGTTTAGTTTTTAAATATTGCTGCATGCTTAGTTGGATTGTGACTTAGATATGACACAGCCTTGCTTTGCTGCTTCAATCCAAAATTAGATACGTATGTATTGAATACATCTGGATTTCCTACAAGATTATTTTTAACTTCTCTCATAATGGCATGATGCTAATTAATTACAAAGAAATTAAAGTTTTTAATTAAATCTGTAATTTTCCTTCATTCTAGATACCAGTGATTTCTTTCTATTTCTCAAACAGGTCTAGATTTCCATTCCTATTTTTCTATAGTTTATATTGGTTAATAGTCAATATCTGTTCACCATTTAATATAGCTTTCTAAAAGCTAAGAAAAAAATGCTGTTCCTCCAACAGCTGCAATAGGTTGTTATTAAGACACTATTTTGATTATATTATTTMTATATATGTATTTTATTGTATATTACATTTTTATACATAAAATCCCTACATTTTAGTTTATTAGTACTTCACCTCTGTTGTGAGTTTTTTTATCTGATAAGTTTTATTTGATTTCATACTGGCTCAGGTTCTTACACAATGCCATAAGATGAGCATTAGTTTCTCATATAAACCCAATTCCATCTCTGTCAGGTGTTCATGTCAGCATCTAAGAGAAAATCATCAAGCTAGTTGTGGTTATAGACATCTGGAGCAAGGATGCTGAACTGAAAAATCACACTTCCACTTGAATAAATTGTTCCTGGRCAGTTTTCTAGGAACATCTATGTTTATCTCAGCAGTAGAATAAAAAATAATAAAATTTTATTTAGGGACAGATAAATTGTTCTTCAAACAATATGGCATTAATATTTCCTGGAATCTTTCCTAAAAGMTCTCTGGCAAGATTCTAATATTATTATCCTTGTACCATTAAATAAAATTTGCTAAAATAATCAGATACATGAAAGAGCCTGGGCTTTGGGGGAAGTATTACTAGCTAAAGACAACCAATGTAAAATCACATAAAGGAAAATGAAAAAAAAAATAAAAGATATTAGAGAAGAGTCAGTCATACCATCTAGAAGAGGGTGTTGATATAGAAAATGATCTGCTCTGAAAATCAATGGGGTTAATATACCTAAATCATCTAGTTCTCAAGCACAGGTTTGAACAACTGCAGTCACTTCTTATATGTATGCTACTTGCCTTAAAGGCACAGTTTTCAATTTCATTTAGTTCACAGTAAAAAGCAATTAAACTGAGGTATATTATATTGCATTTTTTGAAATCTAAAAGTATGTCACAGACAATTATTGAATTGCCTGACTAATCTTAATTTGCTATTCTGCTATAGCTTCATCATATGTTTAATCCCAACATAATTTATTTTTTAAACAATGAAGCCTAAAGAGAGAAAATAATGTTGTCAAAGGCAAATCAGGTAAAATATTTAGGTAAAATAATCCTGTTTATGGGTTAAGTGGCTTTGCCAGCCTCCAGATCTCTATTCTTTTTTTTCCAAAAGGATTAGAAATTGAGATTACACAAAACATATTGTGGTTTTAAAATTGTAAAAGGGTATTATATTGAAAAATATCTTAAGGATTAATAGGTTGGCTTAGTGACTAGCAGTTTATGGTTTTTATTCCTTTTATGTCATTTAGGAGACCAATCTGCATTATGCACTAACTAGAGCCTCCATTTTTTCAATGTAATTTTTTCCCCCTTTGTTGAACACCAGTTCAAATCGGGGTTTCCATACTATTCATTGAGTGAATGTGTCTGTGTGTGAATGTGTTATGTAATAGAAATCTAGAAGGAGATGGCTTGGTCAAGGATGTGGCATGTCACACAGAGCTTTAATCCAAGGGATGTCACCAAACAGTTTCAAAACCTTAGGGACTTGCTTAGAAATCCCRGCCCTTTTAGACCCAGCTATGAAATAAGTTGCCTTTTCTTAAGAATTAAGTATTTCTAGGACATGAATTTTCATGGAAATCTTGTGAAAAAGAAAATAGTCACWAAAGGTGAGTAAAAGTCATTAGAACACTTAAATAAGGAAATTAATTGTTTAGAACTTTTCAGTTAGGTCCAGTTATTTTCTGCAGATATTTGGAATAAAAATATAACAGAAGCATGCAGCCATGAGAACTACAAACTTGGAAGACATTAGGAAAGTAACAGTCCCAATGTTCTGGTGTTTATTGCTGTGAATACTGTGTAAGACCTTAACTGGAGCAAAATATATAAATAAATTAGGAACTGCAACTGTCTATGGATAAAAATTTCAAATTCATTTCATGGCTGAAAAAAACTGGGGTTTGTTCTTATAAAAATGTATTTTCTTTAACATTTCAGTATATCTTTGCACGAGTTTTAGAGATATCACATTTCTTACAAGAATTACTTTCTTAAGGGCTGTTTGCCATCCCTTCCCAGTAGTGGAAATAAAAGACTGAGAGAACCCACACAGATTGAGCTGGTTAGCAGTGGGATCCCACCAGGAGAAAAATCACAGTTGTGGTTTCACAAAGTCACTGTTTATTATTTCTGCACGTGTCTTAAGGACTTAGTGCCTAAAAGGGTTTCTGGTGTGTGTTGTGTGGGGTYGGTAGGGGAAGGTGATCAGTGTGTAGGGCAGAGAGAAAGGAAACTCAGAGGAACAGGACTCAAAAACCAGAAAGTAATTACATCAGCAGGCAATTGTATCAGAGTGTGTGGGGAGCAGAAGCCAATTTTTCCTACTTGGTGTGCATGGGTGATGGGATTCCTTGTTCCAAGCCTCCCGAAATTTGAGATCTTGGGTTCTCCCCGTTGAGAGCTTTCAGGTCAAGTTCACCTTTGTGTTCAACAGAAGAATAATAACTCACTGCCTGGAAGGCTGACACTCTTTGCTCAAGGTTCACACACTGCAGTGTGCACAGAAATGAGTGGGGAAGGAGATCATGACTGGTTTAAGACACACTGGTGTTTGTTAACACAATGTGCATCTGTGTTAAACACAGTAAAAATCTCAGGGGAAAAAATTGTTGTAGTTAAACATTATTTAAAGGCCATTCTTGAAGCCAATAGCACAGTCTAGTCTTTATATTGAGCTTTAATTTGCTGAAATGCTGACTTTTTTCTGTATAATTTGAAATGAAATTGAATTATGTAACAAAATAAGCGCACAATTATTTTCCTAAAGAAGACATGAATAAAGAGGTTTAATTGTTTTCTCCCTCTCTACATCAAGAAAAATATGRTATTTTAGATATGTGTGTGCTATACTTCAAGGCAGGTGTAATGACAGGTTTGATATTTTCTGCTGTTACTCCTACTTAATTTTAGAAGGCTTTGTAATGACATTTCTTACATCAGATAGATTATTTACATGCCATATTCTCCTTTCCTGAGCACATGGCATGGTCTATATAGCTTACAAGAGTATTAAAAGTGAAGATTTCCCATCTTACATGAAAAAAATTGCAATAAATTAAATTCAGATTTTTTTCCTTTAGGAATAATCTTTATTATTAAGGTTCAATTTTTGTGTCAGATGCTGAAGCAAAGAGAGACTGCAGTTCTTGTCCCAGCTTAAAACAAACATATCAAACACAGCTTTAAATATAAAGCTTGCACAGGCTGAATTTTTTTGTTAGAACATACTTAAAGGTAGTATATTCAAATGCACCTTTTGTAGAAAAGAATTTGACCCATTAATTATCCAAATATGTTGGAGTTACTTTGTATATGCTTTAAAAATCAGGTAAGAGACGAAATGTCCCTCTTGCCTGGTTTACAGRTGTGAACTTAAAATTGTTGCCCTTCATGTTGCAGGAAATGATTAAAACTCACTTCATAACAGAGTGTTCAGAACAAACTCAACACCAGAGAAAAAGCATTAGTTTTGATGCTCTTGAGTTACCTGGAATCTCCAAAGATTTACATTATTGATGCTTCTGTTGAATTTCAAATTGTTCTTTCAATTGTCATCAGTTGGTAGAACCTAGAATTAACAATTTCTAAAATATTAAATAATGCATACATGCTTTCAGAAGGTATTATTAGTGATAAGAAAACATTTATTAAAAAAGAAAAAAAAAAGGATAAAAGTAAATCTTCCACTTTTTAAACAGAAATCCCAAGAAAGCTATGGAATATATAATTCTTAGAAATAATGCAATCYCTCAGAAGAAACTTGTCATTTCTAAACTTGTATTAAAGATTTTGTTGTGCTCTTAGGTTTTTTTCCTCAGGAGTTCTGGTTTGTAATTTTTCCTTTAGAGATTCCTCAGTAAGTACTTTAGCACTGCAATTAGGCTGTAAAAAAGATTGCCCAGATGAAGAAACTGTTTACACCCAAGTACAGCTCAGAAAACTGTCAAGAAATACAAGATGGATCACACTTGCTTCCCACCCTCTGGACTTTCTTTTAYCTAATAAGTTGGATGCAGAAAGAAGCACTTAGCATTCCCTATTTTATTTTTAATATATAGCTATTATTTGGGGCTACTGTCCTAAATTGCTTTGATAGGAAGGCAGAAAAAGGTGCAGTGCAGAAAAACCTTTAATCTCTTCAATCTTGAAGGTGAATTGCATATGCACATTGATAAGCCTTTGGTGTACTGGATGTCTTACACTTAAAGCAAGAATTTATTTCCCTTTCTGTTAAAGACTTAGTTGATTCACAAAGGTTAATGTGCAATAAATAAGCAAATGCTTTTTCTGACTTTGGTAACTGCACTTTGGAGTTTCTGAGACAAATGAGGATGAGACATTTCGAAACACTAGTGATATAAATATCACTGTCTTTCTTTCTTATCATTTTCAAATATGTATGAAGGTGTTCTGTATGTGACTGGTGCTACCATACTGGTCTGGAAATGTTCCTGGTAACCAACTGTCTGTATGAAGTGCCTGTGGAGTCGAATTGACCCCCTTGCTCATTATGAATCATATGAAATGGTGTTATTTTCCCACTTTAATTGTATTATTGAAAACTTAATCACATTTTTGTAGCTTTAAAGAATTCAGGGACAGCTGAGGCTACCTCATGAGTTAATCTAAAATTACTGTATCTCTGATTTTACTTATATGTTCCGTTCAGCCTCAGGACTTGGCTGAACGAAAACAGTAATTCTTAAACCACAAAACAATTATAACCTGCAAGACCTCAGTCCATGGAACCAGACAGCCTTGGATATGTCCCTAGGTCACTTTGCGTTAAGGTTTTGCACATAACCCTAAAAAATTGCAGCACCAACACTGTGCCAAAACAGCGAGAAATTCTCCAAGGATTTCATTAACTCAGGAGACAACTCTACTGGGTCAAAGGGAAGGAATGGCCGAGGTTAAGCTGTTAGAAATACCATAAATTTACTATTAGCAGAGCAGACTGCCTGACTTCAAACTGCAGAAGACAGCATAAAAATTTTCTGCTGGTGAAGCCTGGGAAATAATTATTCTCCAGACCTAGAACATTAGAACTTGGGATTTCCTTGAAATTTATCCTAAAGAAATCTTCTCTCATACCCCAAAGGAACGATCCCACATGATTTTCTCTGTGWACTGAATATCTCTCTGCTTTTTCCCTTTGCCCTCAGCAGGGAATAAAAATTTTTTTTCCTGTCTTCTTCAATATTATMTTTAGCAGGCTTGAAGAAAAGGTCTTACTATATGCAGTCCTAGTGTAGCCTACCAAAAGAACTTCTAGGGATAAATGCAAATTAATCTCTTTTTTTTCCCCTAAAACTCTCTCGCTGTAAAACACCAGCCTTAATGGTTGGCTGCACACTTTTCTGACACTGCAAAAGTTACACAAGTAGTTCTCACTAATGTCAGTAGAAACAGGGTGCATAGCTTGAGGACAGATTACAGTTTTCATTTTGTAGGACATGCAAATAATTGAGATTCTGTTGTCATGACCTGATCTTTTCTTCAAGTGTTAATGTGTTTTGGCAAGATATGTCAGAAGTGTATCTCATACTGAAAGACACGCATCCTGGAATGTTAGATGGGACCATATAAAATACACAAATCACCAAGCAATTCATATCACTTTTGTGATCKCCACCATAGACCAAAAAGCCTTTAGCTCAAGTGTGTTCAGCACTTTGCAGTTGATATAAAAAATGGTTATCCTTGAGGATGACATTTGTCCTCTACGCTGAGCAGTTACCACTCAAGGAGTTAAAATTACGCCTTTTAAATAAAATCATTAATTATATTTTTTTATTTAAAAATAAATGCAAATAAATTTTATGGACAAAAATAATACCCTTATTTTTTCATTTATAAAAATACCAGCATCTGATACACTTTAAGGAGCCATGTGTGTGGGAGCTGTTTTTTGATTCAAGTTTTTATATCAGTTATAAATGTTTTAGACATTCTGTTTACTCCTTGAAAAGAATCATGCATTAATTGCTTTAACTCCATGTATATCTATGTTTCTTTTTTTCTTCCTGTATTAGATTATTTATCTGGTATTTATGATGCACAAGAAAATAATCAGTATTATGCTGGATTCCTGGTGTTATCCCCAGGAATCAAGAGATCACTGTCTCTAATTCTGTTCATTCTTTGTCAAGCAGATATTATTTTAAATTTCCGAACAACCTATGTCAGCAAGTCTGGCCAAGTMATATTTGAAGCAAGATCTATTTGCATCCACTATGTGACTACGTGGTTTATCATTGATTTAATTGCTGCACTTCCTTTTGATCTTCTTTATGCTTTCAACGTCACTGTGGTAAGTACCAACCAGTCTTCTTAATTTTCTCTTTTCTCAAAACAGCTTTGTTGATGTTGGGTTGGTTTCTTTTTTTTCCAGATCTAGAGACTAAAAGTGAATGAACTAAAATACCTTGGTGTGTTTTACAGGTTTGCGAGTATTTTCACACTGGATGTACCAATTTTTTAATACAATTATCCTTGCTTTTTTAACAGTTGCATCTGTGTTATCTTCATGTCTAATTCCTGTATTCAAATACGGTTTACTATGGCTCTCTTATGGTGCAGAAATTCAGTCCCTAATTTGTTAAGACTCATAAATTTTTACTGTGGTAAAGTATATGATGGTTATGGTCAGTATGGTCAGCATATTCATTTGGCCAGGAATCTTCTTTCTCTTTACTTCTGGGACTTACAATGAAAAAATTACAGCTAATTTTTGACTACTAAGTTTTGTGTRTTCCAATATGTATTGCTTAGAACTATCATGTAATTTGACTTTGGTTTTAACTCATCTTTTTTTTAGGAATGTAATGACAACAGGCTAAATCTGCTTTAAAAATTGTTTGTTATAATGTCAGATAACATCACAATCATGATGGGTGGCATTTGTTTTGGCTTACTTGTGCTGACAAAGGTTTTTATTCTGCTAGCGCTATTAGATTTTGTAGAGTTAGAATCTACTAAGCAAAATTGCAACCAACAAAAAAGCAAACAAAGAATNATTTTGTAGAGTTAGAATCTACTAAGCAAAATTGCCCCCCAAAAAAAAAAAAAAATGCAAACGTCTCCTGCCCCTCTGAACCAGAAATTTTAGTTTTGGAAAAAAAACGGTTTCTTAATTTTGAGGACTTTTGCCATATGAGACTAAGGTTTTTAACTGTCTATTCTCTGATTCTCAGAGTTTTGACCTTTCATAAACAGATGCACTCAATCTCAATTTCATTCAAAGTGAGTTACAAACAAGTACAGAGATGATAGGATAAACAAATATTAGAAAAAATAACCCCAAAACTTAGAAAACAGTAGTCAGGAATCCCACGTACAGTATCATGTTTGATTTTATTATTTAGTTCCATTTCCTTTGATGAACTCCCTTTTCATGCCATTTATTATATAAAGAACCATCAATCTGATGCTAGTGCAGTAGATTTTAAAACCTGACAGTTAACAGTAACATATTGTTTAATCACTGTTTCTTTATAAGTGGTGGGTGATATATTTAAATACATTAATTTCTCAGGTTTTTTTTCCTTCAAACCGAGCCACCAGCATAATGCACTTTGTTTAATTTCCATTAATAATTTTTCACTAAATGAACCAGGTTTACATTTTCTTTCAAAGAGAAAATTTAAAAACACTGAAAATGCTTTTTTGCCCCCACTGGAAGGACTGCTATGTTTTGAATACTTAATTCTGGAAAAGAAAGTATCCAGTGATTATTTTACAGTTAAAATATCACAATATAGAAAATGCTACTATAATAGGATTAATACACATCTCCTCTCTGTTGTACCTTTGAACTTTTTCCCYTAATAAGATCTCTACATGATTCTTGATGGGAACACAGTGCCTTACTATATCATATCTCATATCATGACAAGATCTAGCAACTGTTAATATAATCGTCAAAATAACAATGACTTACCAGCTGATTCAAGAATGGGGGAAGGAGTTGATCATCTTACACTGTTTTCAGACTTCAAGATTTAATGAGCCATTTCCTCATGTCTGTTCTCAGATTTTCACTTCATCAACTTTCAGATGTCGCCTCAACAGAACGGTGAGAAGGGGCATCAGGGAGGATTTCACCCCTTTGCCATTCAGGYCCCGGCACAAAGGCCAAATCTTTAGGGACGCTCTAAATTCTGCAAGCTATAGGTATAGTGCCATACATACCCACATATGTATGGCACACATATGTCATACCCCAGCTGGAGATTGATGGAGCCAGAGTGCATGTAAATGCTGTGGAGTCGTTTGTTMTCTTTGTACGTATTTCAAAAGAAATTAAAGTAAAACTGTATGAGTTGGCTCTGCTTACCTGGATTCCGCCCTACCATTAAAATCAGGGACTCTTTGGACATCTGAGAACACAGGCACATTCCTGCCTATCCTCAGTGCATGCCAAGATCCCAGGTCCTTCCATCTTTGTGTTCAATAAAGGATCCTTTTATTTGTTGAAATATCGTGTCAAATGTTGCCGTAAGAAATGGGACATTAAGCACTTGTTAATAATAATTGAATTGTTCCTTTCTGGATAGCTAGTGTGATTATAGAGCAAGAGTATCAAATTTGAGGAAAAGCAACTAACCAAGTGGACAAAAATTGATCAAAAATCTCTGCTGCTAGTCATTTCTTAAAATGTGTCCTCTTTTTTCATTAACTCATTTCTTACGTAAAAGAGAATTTCATCACTGTTTTGTAGCACCTTTATTTTTTGTCAGTCCTTCTCAGGACTATGCTGATTGACTTTGTGTTAGTCTCAGATAAAATTCTGTCCCTCTCCTTTTGACAGAAAAAGGTTAACCCAGCTAGTCTAAAACGATTAACACAATGGAAAATTTTGATGATTTTATATCTGTGGGCAAAGAAAAATCTATGTAGGCACAAGTATGAGTGCTGACTCCTTATTTTGTCTTCTAAATTTGTGACATAGAAAAAGAAGCTGCCTGATGGCATCTTAGATCTTCCAATGACATATTGGGCACAATACCAGAAGAGTGTTTGACATGACTAATGAGAAAATTCAGTGCAACCATCTATGATTAATTACATCTGTGTTCAAGTTTACGCAGAAATTGTTTTGAAGTGGAGCAGTGCAGTCCTTAGGCCTTATAATAAAACATGTTTCCCYATTAAAAAGAGTATTATGATATATGATTCACTGTCTTTATACCTGTGGCTTAACAGAAATGGTCACAATTTAGGCAAGAYTGATAACTGGCAGGGCACACATATAATTATAACAGTCCTTTTGCAATTTCTTTTTTGTAAGAATCTAAAAAAGAAAAAAAATCTAAGTTTATTATTATTATTATTATTTATTATTTTGTGCTATGGTAAATTATTGGCTCCCAATGAAAGATGAAGGCTACAATGTGTACGCCATAGCACATATATAATCATTTATATACAAAATCATTATATAAGTGTTTGTATGTTACTGCAACATCTTGAAGAGYCAGTCATGAATAGGGACCCATCTTTGTTGTAAGTGCAACAGAACCATGTTTGGTTCAAACAAGGTGATGAGAGAGGAGAAAARGAGACTTTGGGAAATGAATTAGCACCAAAACAGAGGCAGCTGATAGAGTTTCATGACAGTCATAGAATARTTATTAATTAAAGTTATATGATTATTAAAATCATATAAAATTTGGCTTAAGCCCACAGACATAACTAATTCCCTGACAGTCTAGATGGAGCATAACATGAGGAAAAATGCAAGAAAATACCTTGTAAATGTTTGCATGTTCAAATGTCAGATCTTATTTTCACAATGTACTTTGAAAAAAATGTCATATTTTTGTTGATTTTCTATTTTTCCTGGCTATGTACTTGAGAAAAAAAATGTAAAGGTTCTTGAGAAAAAAAAAAAAATATTGAGCTGCAAGTATTGCCCTTTGAAGAGGCTCATGGGAGAATTACTTGTGCACTACCAAARCTTTAGTGACAAAAAATATGTGTTTGTAGATTTCTAATTTTCTTCTTTACAGGTTTCCCACCTACTTAATCCCAGAGACTAGAATAAAATCAATGAGTTTTTAAGACTCTGAACAAATAAAAAACACCTGATGTTACAGAATTTATCAGTCACTTCAGATCTAGCTGTTAGTGAATGCACACCTATTAAATTTAGATTTCAGATCATTAGTTCTGTCAACAGAAAGGTTGAGCTTCAGGTTATTCTGGACTAGCTAAAGCAAAAGAATTGTGKTTTTAAACTTGCTTTTGAAAGAGCTCATTACTGTGCTTTGGGAGTGATGTGGGAAGTCATTTGAAGTCTGATGTTACTTTTCCAGCTGATGCGAGTATCCTGTACGAACCAGGTACCTGGCAGGCATTAATCCCAATGTCTCATTAATGAGGGAATTAAAAACAGCTTACTGCTAATGAAAATTGTGGCTATTTAATCTTAAATACATGAAAGGTATTTGGATCCTAATCTGTACATTGTTTGCTAACCCTGTCCAACAATTCAAACTCAAGCCAAGTGCATTCCATGCAAAGCAGTGAGCTGTGCACACTATGGGATGGAAGTAGGCTGCAGGATGCTCTGGAGGCGATGGGTTCATGCAGTGATTGCTCACTTCATGTTGAAACTCTCAGTTCTAAGGCCAGAGCCACAAACTTCATA
The DNA here is from genome assembly GCF_030028575.1 of Malurus melanocephalus. Classification (NCBI taxonomy): domain Eukaryota; kingdom Metazoa; phylum Chordata; class Aves; order Passeriformes; family Maluridae; genus Malurus; species Malurus melanocephalus. The sequence continues at coordinate 65,132 of NW_026624104.1, read as the reverse complement.
AACAGACCTATACTTAGGGTGCTAAGCAGATTAGGTGCCGCTTCTGCCACATAAACTTGAAAGGCAATAATATTTTAGTTAGGGAATTAAGAAACAATATTAGAAGTTTTAATGAAAGCTTTTTTTTCATCACTACTTAGTACAGAASAGTAAAATATGCTCGGGTCCATGAACACAGGTTTGAATCTCAAGAATAAATTTGAGCCCTCTCTAACTTCTCTGCTTTATTGTTCTGCAAAATATCTGCTATGTGTTATTTCCTTTTCTATGCTAAATTGTAAACTGGTTTCATCTTATACAGAGTTAAATTAGGTCTACTGTTAGATGAGGCTGAAAATCATTGTCTGCTTGGAGATTTTTATTTTGTTGTTTCATATTGCAATCAAATGAACATGGGTCAGTTTGACAATTGCATTTCTCTTCTAGAATCTGAAAATCATTGTCTGCTTGGTGATATTWATTTTGTGGTTTCATATTGAAGTCAAATGAACATGGGTCAATTTGACAATTGCATTTCTCTTCTAGAGCTGGGAAGAATCCATGTTTAACCAACACAAATTTTTGAGCTAAATCTGAAAGACCACATTAAAAAAAAAAAAAAGGCAACATGCAAGATCTAGTATTCCAAATTTGTGTGGTTTAAACCAGAAATAATAATTATGTACTTACACAATTTAACACTTTTTTTTTAAGCATCTTCTTTGCCATTCTCTGCTGTCTTAAGATTTAGTCTAGTCAGCTATGCAGCTAAATAAAGAGCGGGCAAAACTTCATAGAGCTTTAAAATTTCCTTTCATTGAAACAAGAGAACTGAGTGATAGAAGCAAGATGCTGACAATTTTTTTAGCTGCTGACGAGTGGTTTTCCCTCCCTGTTCTCCCAGGTTTCCCTGGTCCACCTCCTGAAAACAGTACGGCTTCTGCGCCTCTTGCGCCTCCTGCAGAAGCTGGATCGTTACTCCCAGCACAGCACAATCGTCCTCACGCTTCTCATGTCCATGTTTGCCTTGCTCGCTCACTGGATGGCCTGCATCTGGTATGTCATAGGGAAAAGGGAGATGGAACAGAATAATCCCCTTACTTGGGACATAGGTAAGCTCTTCTTTCCTACATGTGCATATTCGCACGTGTATATATCCATGGATGTATGTAAATGTATAAAAGTACATGAGTCACTCAGTATTTCAGGTTTTGTTGACCTTACGCCATTATTTAGTGCTGTTTGTAGAGAAAAGGAAGAGATTGGCACTCCGAATTTCAGGTCAATCTGAAAAAGGTGGTTAAAATAAAAATCTGTTGGGAAAAATGGAAAACAATTAGATGTTAAGACTGATTCAAAGTCAGGAAAAATCAGGATCTGTATTAGGTAATGGCAAGACAGAACGCATAAAAGAATAGGTGAGAAAACTCATCAAATCCTGGTTTTGCAAATGAGGAAAATTCATCAGCAAAAGCCTTCCCTCAAGTGTGCTGACTATTTCTTCCTAAACATTGAAACAGACAGGCACTGAAATGTCTTAAATTTAAAACTCGCCTTGGAATTATTATTTAGGGTTTTGCAGACTTTGATTTTTGCAGAGTAGATGAGGTGTTTATCAATGGAATGCTGAGTTTTGGTCCCATATTTAGTTTTTCCGCAACTTTCATTCTGATTTGGGTGTTCCATATTAGCTCTTTAGATTTTAAGTTTTGCCTTTTTTATAATGAAACACCTTCCACAAACAAAGTTTATCTAAACGTGAGGCAGATTTTCCCAAGAGAAAAAAACATTTGGTGTGGGGGGAATTATGCAAACACCTGTGACCAAAGGCTCAGTGATGTGCACTCAAACTGCAGATTGCCCTATTCTTATTTCCTTTAATTTTTTTTTTTCTTTTCTCTAAAACCCGTTATCATCTCTCTGGATATCACCTAGCAATGATAAATCCGAGGGAAAAATGAAAAGGTGCTTGACCTCAGAGAAGTGAGGATGCTGCATCAGGAAGAGAAAAACAAGAAAGTCCAAGAACTAACTGTTTSTAGCTTCTCAAGAGATTACTTAAAGATCTGTGGAGTATTCTTATTCTTCTAAGTTGGTTGTTTACTTCTCTTTTCATTTGTAAACCAGGTCTGTGACCTGCTGCTGAACTCCTTATAGAGASCAAACTTCTGACAGAAAAGACTGCAGCTCTAGGGGAGAATATACAAAGAAAGCCCACTGTGCAAAAATTGGTCAAATACCTCTAACAGAGAAATAAATCCAGATAATAATAATAATGTCTCTCTGGTGGGAAGTAGCTCTGAAGGCACTTTGTCAGCTTATGTAGGCCACAAACAATAGCTGCTTTCAAAGCATTCATTGCAGTCCCAGTGATGATGATGGGCTGCATCCTTGCTCCCTGGGCTGGGCTGGTGGCTGTGCTCCCCATGCTCCCCATGCTCCCTTTTCTCTCAGGCATGGCCACATTCAGGAAACTCTCATCATGTACCCTGGGGCTCTTGGTATTTATTACTATAAAAACATWAACCTTCACCCATTAGTTTTGTCCTTTCTTGGGTAATGGCAGTAACAACCAAATGTCCCACCAACCTCATTAGGACCAATCCCAGTTTAACTGGAACAGAGACRTTTCCCAGAAATCCCATTTGTATCTCAGTGAAGAGTTTCTATCTGGGTTATCACACACTGATCATCTTCCAGTGAGCTTCCTGAGCAGAAACTGCTCCTTAACAGCCCCTCACCACAATTCCCTCAACCTGTGCCACTCAGGGTCCTTCMCTGGACAGCTGTAGGCAGTGCTCTTCCACACTGGATCAGTCAAGTCACTAAGTGGGGTGTGCTCTCAGACTTTCACCTTCTACAGGGAAACAGGGCTTTTCTATTCAGCTTATGGCCAGGGAGCTTTTTTGGGTTTGGTTTTTTTTTGGTTTGGTTTTTTTTTTTTTTTTTTTTTTTTTTTTTTTTTTTTTTTTTTTTTTTTAAGGTGTGAGTTTGCATTTTTGCCAGGAAGGCTGTACTTCCACCTTTGTGGATGGTCTCTAAAATATTTAGATGCTATAAATTTATAATAAAAATTATATCACTGTGACTCCCGTAATACTCCTACAGATATTACTTCTAGAGCCAAATTAAATAATTTATAGCTTTGGKGATTTGTTTGGATTTTTTTTTTTGTTTGTTTGGGTTTTTTTAAAGTGAAACGGTTTTAAAAGGGTAAAATATTTAGATATTACTGGTTTAAAGAGAAGAGCTCAGAAAATTCCAGATACCTGTCATGAACCTGTTGTTTTGCAAGGATCTCTYCAGCACTGACAAAATTTCTGGTTAAGCTTATGTGTCACATATATGAGCACAAAAAGTTAAATTATGTAGTTTTTTCAATCAATATCAATTCTATCGTTCTCCACATACAAACTGCTTGTTGATGAAACACAATGAAATTAAGTCTTGGTCCTCTGTGGGCTGCATCATTTGCTCTTCTGGTGTTTATGTGCAGCTAGCCTTTCTTCTCACCTTAAGAAAATTTCAAATGACAAGTTCACTACACCTCAAACACACACCCTGGGGATGTGTTGAGGGGAGAATGGTGGGTGTAATTTAGAGTATGAGTGATTAAGCAAAGTAAAATGAGATCTGGAAATCATAATAAATCATAAGCAAATAATGCACACAGGAGAAATCTTGAAGTATAATTGAGGTAGTATTACTGTAAGACAYTGAGGATATTCTGTTCTCCTAAAGGAAGACCTCAACTGAAAAATTAGTGCTGTTTTGGGGAGCATGTAAAAGAGATTTTTTACTGCAGGCAAAGCAGTAGAATATGAGCGTTAGTCTTATACTTACAGGTTGMAATTTTTTAACTTTTAATTTTGATACATTAATAGCAGAACTGGAGACTCAAGTTTCCACCTATGCATCCTATACAAACTTCATTCCAGGCATTAAGAAGCTTTCTAATGGACAACATTAAGAAATACCATTCAAAAATTATAATTCTTATACATTTTATAATCAAAAGAGATGTGTCTCTTCCTTGGAAATTCTATTTATTCTTCATTGGAATGCCTCAGGTGATATCTACCTGAAAATCTGAGTGTGGTGCTATGAGTATGGATGCTGCAATGTATGCAGTAGTTGAAACATAGGGATGAGTTTTGTTCTAAGAAAGGAAAATTATGTCTGGAATGAMAAGAAGATTAATTTGCTTTTTATGTTTGCTGCTATTTTTGGGAGGAGAGGCAGAGGGAGAAAAAAGGTTTTAGCTCTTACTTACTCAATTTAATGCTTCCTCAGAAAGCCTGTAACACTGATTTCAAGACTGAGGTTTGCTAACACTTAAAGCAAACATTTTAAAGCTGCAGTACTGTTAACATAGTACTTAGAACCTTGCTGCGCCATCAGATATGCACCATAACCCAGATCTAGCAGCATTTGCTTCTGTGTATGTTTCTCTAGCTAATTTAAACAAATGTGGTGYTTAATTTGCATACGAATTGGGGCAATGGGAGTGATAAAGTTGTTCCTAGGAAAATACCCAGAACTGAAAATGGCATTTGCTTTGTTCTTGCTGGACCTAAATGCAAACCTTTATTCCACATTTTGTCCTTATTCAGGCGGCATCCCCAAATGATTTTAAACATGGTTATATTCACAAATTTAGCCACGTGGCTGCACAGTGAGAAAGGTGTTGTGTCTGGGTCTATTATTGATGAACTTTCATGACAGTGGCATTGGGACAAACATCAGCGCAGCATAATGTTAAAAACTGAATCTCTTGCTTAGCTCTGCTGTTGCTGGATTTAACTGATTACATGATTTGGGAGATACACAGTATGGGCACTGCTTTTAGCTGCTGGAAACCTTTACCTCAGCAAGTTCTTCCATCTTAGGAAGGAGCTGTTCCATGTGCAGCATCTTGACTCTGATGTCTGATAAAAACCACAGCTCCTGGACACATCATTCCCACACATCCAAGACAGTGGTACAATCCTTGTCCAGCTTTTCCCTTCTGGCATTTTCAGGTCCCTCTCTATTACATTTCACCTTGTTCCCATCATTTGTTCTCATTGGTGAAACAGATGCCTCCCYGAGACATGGCATGACTTTCAGCAACCTGTAAAAATAAGATTAATTTTCTGTTAGCTGACACAGAGTAGAGGTTAGGCTGTATTGAGGTTCCTGGCTGATCCTAAYACTCCAATTCCATTGGCTCCCATTTCTATAGTTTAACTGGCATCAGATTTAGACATGGGCTCTCTATTTGCTGACTGCTGTTTTGTATTAACATATACTGAGCTATTCCCCTTCAAGTTATTATTAAACCTAAGAAAATGACTTTTCTATCTGTCTCTACAGGAAACAGAAAATATTGAAAATATTTCCTGTTGCTGAAGGCATTTATTCTGTGAGAACCATGTGAGCTGTTGAAACCCAGCTGTCTTGAGTGCAGTGAGGAGATTAGGAGAGGGCCAAGAGTCAGGATGCTGGCTTTCTTAGATAGTCAAAACTGTCAGGTATAATTTGTGCCACTGTCTCAAAAAAAATTCCCTCCTGTCCACCAGAAATTTAGCTGCAACTTTTTGTTAGTCCATCTCCAGTAACACAACATTCTGACTAGGGAAGGATTGTTATCAATGCAAAGAGCAGTAAAATAACAAACTTTGCTTTTATAGATATTAAAGTATAGGTGTATTCTTTGGAATAAGCTTTACAATCAGGCCTGTAAAAGCTGTTTTTCTTCAACTATTTAATTCTTTATTTCAATTGAATACCTAAAGTTTCATCTCAGGTTTTTACTAATTTTCTATTAGTTTTTTTTCATTTACAGTACTTTTGAAAACAAGAACTCAATTGTTTACTCACTGTACTTCCACATACTCTGCAATATAAAACTTCCCCCACACAATTTGTTTAGGACACTTTTGCAATCAGAGCCTTTAAAAGGACTCAGATGCTGACTCCCAGTGAATACCCACAATTAGCTCTCAGTGGCAGAGTTAGGTACAGAAAAAGGTGCACAGCACCTGATGGTGACAGCAGGAAATCCTGAAAATAATGCTGTGCCTTCAGGGCCTTTCTCTCAAGTTTTATAAGTCTCATGTTGGGCTGAAGTGAACAGCCTGAATTCATAAAACAGACTTCCCCACTGAGTCCTTCAGGAAATTTAGCTGCAGGCACAAGGTGACCCAAAACTCCCCACTGGGTGCAGATTGGAGAGAATCTCCAAGTGTCTTAATCATTTAAAGGTCGTGGCACTTCTGGTCTGATGCAGAAGTTGGCTGAAATTGTGTTTTACAAAATRTAGACGTCCTATGTCTTAGATGCAAATTTTAGGTTAAATTCTTGAGCTCAGGTTCCTAAATTCTGTCCAAGTCCTTTGTGGCCCCCAGGTAGCTTCACTCTTGTCAGAGTTTTGTTAGTCAGCATCAAGCTGGAATATCCATTAAGGGAGACATTGCCCTGTAATTCTCTTGAGTTTCAACAGCCTGGGAAGTTTCAGTGTTAGGAAACCTTTCCTAGTTTTTGCTAAGAAACTGGAGGCAGCTGGTTTTAGTTTTCACAAGGTCCTGAGCAATTTTGCCAGGAATTCTGAAGGTACAGGTTTAAGCATATCCTTGACAATAGATGTTTGTGGCATTGGTATATTTATTCAGGTTAAAACTCAGGCTACCCTCATTTCAGAAGAAAGATTATTTTTAGGTATGTGTGTATCTGTTAGTTCTTCCACAAATAATGTATTTAGTGAACTAACAAGTTTCTGATGCTCTTAGACCCAACAAAACCATGGGGCAAATAACAGTAGAAATCATGTTGGAAATACCAGTGCCATAATTTCCATTGTGGATCCATAAACTACATAATTTTTTCAAAGAGATAATTAACTTTTAAATCACTAATCCTAGTGATTTCTTAAGTCTCACAATGTACTGTAAAAGAAGGTAAATATAAATGTATTTTTGCAAAGCAGTTTAATGACTYATATGGCTAGACATGACAGAAGAGTTGGTATCAAAGTTGAGACAAAGGCTTGGTGTTTATTTTTATTTTTTTTATGTATGAATTATTTTTACTATTAATGATCTCAGATCATTCCASAATTGTCTCTGTACAACAGTTCCTTCTGCTAAGGGATTAAAAAATTGATTTAAATGTGACATGAGCATTTTTTTACTAAATCTAAGCATTAAAAAAAAACAACAAAGAGAAACATGAAATAGAATCACACTTTAAAAAAGTGTGATTGTCAGTCTGCTTTTGAGCCCTATGAAACTCATGTTTGCAACATATTCTTAGCAACACTGGCAATCAGGAAGTTAGTTTAAAAAAAAAAAAAAAAAAAAAAAAAAACCAAAGAGAAAGAAAACAGATTTTGTGTGATCACGAATCTCCAGGTAGTGGGGCTGTCAGGAAAATCAGCTAACAGAAGACACATGGTAAACTGTAGTGCTAAGAAATGATCAGGTTTTGGACCCAGATGATGGAAGTGTTGGCATGCAGGTACRTTGTACCTCCTTCTGCATTCCAAACCTGCCTTCTGGAGTTTGAGCCTGGACCTACATCAAAGCAGCTTCTAGTAATTCCAACAARTGTTCAGCTTATGAAGAGCTAACAWTAATGAACTCCAACGGGAGCCTTGGGAAAAGCTGCAGCTGGCACCTGCTCCRTGCTGGCTGGCAGATGGCAAGGTTCAGCACAGGTGCCCAGCACTCCCCGCTCTTCTTTAGTGGGAACTGCARTTCGCTTTGTTTTGTAGCACTGTAAGAACTCAGTGAATGCTCCTCACGGCCAGAAAGAGTACCTGTAAATTTCCAAGGATCTCAGCCAAGAGAACTGTGCTCTACTGTAAAATATTGGTCTGGTTTCACTGCTCCAAACACACGCATCCATCAGCTTGGAGCTGACACGTGTAGATTTATGAATCCTTGCAGGGAGCAGRAAAGAACATCGTGCTGACTACTTTGCACAGCAYACCATTTGCTAGCAGTGATCAATAGTTCACTTCAGTCTGTCATCTCTGTACCTGAATGATTTTAATTTCTCTTMCAGTCAGCTTCATTATGTTCTTGATTATCAGTTTTCTTCATTTTTTTGTCATTAGTAATAACAGAACCTGTTCCTCTGGAGCTATGGTCCTTTCTGGTTTTGAAGAGGCATATTTAAGGAAAAGAATTTAAAAATATGTCGTGCATGAGTGCTGGTGTCTTTAATTTAGTAAAATAAATTGTAACGCTCTGATGAGCTGAGGTACCTGAAGGTCCATTTTCATGTGGAYTAGAAATACCTGTATGCATTTCTTCACTTGTTTGTTCTTTTTTTTTTTTGTGGGAAATGGGTCTGAAAATTCWCTTCTAATTAACATTTGAATGAAATGGTTGATGGTTACCACTCTTGTCAAGTATTTTGGGGTGTCAGTATCTAAGAGACTGAACCAACTACTTTGGGCTGTTTYTTGCAGCACTATATAAAATAATTAGCCCCTGGAGTGTCATACAGAAATAATAAATAGGAATAAGCTAGACAACCAAAACAAGATGATCTCTTTGAAGCTGTGAAACTTTTCAAAGCCCTCATCTTATGAATGACTACAAACAGTACTTAGTACATTGCACATAATTTGAAAAAGACAAGGATGTACCAAAATACTGAAGCATTACATAGTGATGAAACACTGTAAAGCAGTTCAAACAGAAAATTGTAATCCCAGGAGACTGTCTAACATTGGAATGCTTTTAAATAATTTTATTACCTTTTTAAATCCTTAGGAGGTTTACTCCTCTATGAAAGTAACATTTTAATTGTACACACAATGCATAAATTTTCCATCAATTTTGTGAGGTTCACAATATCTAGATTTGTTAGAACAAATATAGGTAATATCTAAAATCATGAAGAAATTAGAATTCATGTATGTATTTATTTCAAACTAAGTAAAAAATTTTTCTTTAAAATCTGCTGGGTGCCTCACCTGAATGGAGAAAATCTGATGTATGGGGACAAATTTGATTTGGAGAAGCTTATGGTGTGAAATATTAATGAATGAAAACTTTTTTTTTTTTCTCTAATTGGGTTAGACTTTTGAATARGGTACAAATGAGAGAAAGTTCATCTGGCTTTTGAAGAAATCTTATATGCAGATAAACATATTCATTATTTTAATACAGTACAAGCAGAGGCACATGGGATTTTCTGTGTCTGTCAACCTGTTATATTGGACACAGAGAAATTTAGCTGCTGAAATGGGGTTTTATGTGCAAAACTGTAATCACCACAACATATGTGGGAAGTATGTGTGAGAASCTGGCTGCACATGGTAATGACCTGCACTTGMAAATCAAMGTCTTGGAAAGGCTTCCCTGAAAAYCTGGCCCTTCTTTWTTGTCTGTTTTGTATATTARATATATATTATATAAATATAAACTGTATATCARTATGGTTTCTACAATAGGTTTYCTTTGTTAAAATCTCTCACTTCAGACCAGTGTATACTAGACCTTGTCAAGATTTAAAATAYAGATTTATATTTTTATATATTCATAGAAAGTAASTCTGTGGAAATTATTCCATTTTCTATTTGTAAACCCAAACTTCTGTTTTTGAGGTGCAGGTGTGTGAGTCTGAAATATCATTTGTTGAGCTGAGTTGAAACACTCAGTTTGCATTTAGATTAAATCAATTTGTATTTTAGCTGCTCTAGGCCTTCTTAAGTTTTATTCTTCCATACTTCCCTGCTGTTCTTTTATACAGGCTCAGTTCCTTGATTAAACTGTATTTTCCTTTAYTTTGCCTTCTGATTGAACCATTTCAACAATCACCAAATACCCCAGGACAGAGATACCTTATTAGATTTGAAGCCCAGACAAAAATAAGTATGAAAATAGCTTATTAAATGGAGTGTGAAATTTTTACAGCATTATTAATGCATTTCCAGAACTTTGTACCTATTAAAAAAAAAAAAATGGTCAGTTTTTAAGCCAAAGGTGAAAATCTGGTGTGAGGATGAAACCCCTGAGTTTTGACAAAGTGTCCTGCTGTGCTGAAAAACAGATTACCTACATAACATTTGTTAATTCTACAAAGCAGTTTTTATCTCAAATAAAAAGCTGTATCTGGACCAATTTCTGCAACCACAATAGAAATTTTGCCTCATGTAGGGGAAAAATATGCCTAGTAAACACCCCAGAAGAGGGCATAGACCCAAGAGGTAAAATAACACCAGGAWGTCTGCACATGTCATCTGTAATGGGAACACCAGAGAGTATAATTTTTTTGGAAGTTGAACATATTGTGCATAAAAGCCCWGTTCAATCAATTTGAAGTTACATCATAGTCTTTAACCCTTAACTGCTGTACTTGGAACTGTAGGACTTTTGGCTGCAGAGAACCCCTGGGGTTGATTTAAACCTGCCAGAGAGTTGAACCAGGACTATCACATGCAGTAAATCGAGATAAACACGTCTTGATCTATCCAAGTCCTGAAAAGCAGCAAGGTTGGGTAACTTGTTCCAGGGCTACACTGCCCTCCTTGGAGAGCTTTGTAGAAATGGCAAAAATATGAGTGTCTCCTACACATTAGTGTAATAGGAAGTTCTGTTAGGATTTCTCCGAAATTTCTACCTCTGGTTTTAAAGCTCAKGTCTTGGCTGTTCAAACTATAGTTTTTCAATCCAGTTTAAACCCACAAGGACTTTTCTATATATTTTGGAATCTTTTCAGCAGCTGCTTCAATAYGTGATCGGACTGTCTCTCAGCCTCATCACATAGGTAGATTTCCTAGGGTGTTAGAATGCCATGTTGTGTTCCAAAGACATCCCATAAAGACTAAAATAGCTTTTCTTTTCTTCTATAGCACTAGCATGCCTTAAATTTTTAATCTAGAAGTGCCCCTTGCATATATTCCTATTTTCTATTTATTTATCCTTTCTTCCCTGCCCTTCACCAGAGCAGGTACTTGATAAAAGAAGGGTTTTTGTGCTGCCAGAATAGGAAATCATTTCTGTACAAAAAAGAAGAAATTATTCAACAGCCTTTTCTTTCCAGACTCTCTTCCATTTTCCTATAACCTGGAAAATATTTCTGCTCATTTTTTACTTTCAGGTGACAGTGTTTAAAGTTAACTGGRAGCTACTTTCAGCCAAAGAAGCCAATGTGAAGCTGTGAGAGTATGTCAATGAATTCTGCAGCATGTAAAGTTTTACACAAGCCAYGCTCTGTGAAAATAATTACACCTAATTATTTTAAATTGTTTTTCATTGTCACATTTAAGAGAGCTGGAGATAAAAATGCTAATGGTTAGGATTCCCTTATGTCACACACTTCAAAAAGAGCTGTCASATCTGCAGACACAGATGTATTATTTCAGAACTGCCTCAACTTTAAAAACACAGTGTGCTTTTCCATTAAGACACCACCCTTCTCCTTTAGTTTTTACTCTTTCTTTACACCAAACCTTTATTACACTGCAAATTCTTGGGGTTTTTCATTATGTTTAGATATAATCTGTAGTAAAATATCCCCATTKTTGTTTTGCCCCTCACAAAATCTGAATATGTTTGGATCTAAATCTGCTTGATTCAAGTGGCACATAATGAAAAAATTGTAAAATGTTGTAGAATCAAGGAATAAAAAACTAAGACAAGGCAAGAGCAAATAAAGTGCTAATACAATTTATCATAGGGCTGCCTGTCTGWGGCAGGTCCCTGCACGACACAGCAGCTCCTTAGATAAGAACCCAGAGGAAAATACYGAGACAATGCTGGAAAATGTATGGAGCAAGCAAGGAGAGGATTGCAGCGAGGGTTCACGTACTTAGCTGTTATCTAACCAGCGTGGCTGTCATTAATATAGAAGACAAGGAGAAATGGATGTCATGTAGGCTGCAGCAGCCTATACAGACCCAAACTGAACTCCATGGTGTCATTATCATCCCTCGTGAGATTATGCAGCCAGTCAGATGGAAACTGGCATGGTTTTATTGAAATTCTGCAAGTACCCTTTCTTTGTAGTTAGACCTACAAAACTAAACTGTTTCTGTGCTGAGGCTTCTGCCCATTTTGAGGCTTCTGCCCCGATTTTGCCAAGTTGGGAGGCTGCATTTGAATAGGCAGGAGTTGCTGAAAGTTGGCTCAATTTCTGGAGTGGGGAAGATGGCAGGAGAGGGGAAGGTACCACCTGTCAGGAACSACTTCTTCCATTACTCAGATTTATAAAGTAGAGGGGAATCTTATGGCAGAGTCTGGAAGTAAGTAGCTCTATTCGCACTGCTGGCAGTTAAACAGAATGAAAATATGTGTATTATATTGCACTGCTTTTCTAAAAAAATATAGTCCTCTTGATATCTTGCTGTTRCAAATAGACAATACCTTTTTTACAAAGATTTTAAGGTATTGATTGTCACTGTCATTGCCTCCATGAGAATTTATTTGCTGATGCTTAATCAGAACTTTAATATATTAGATCTTAGGACTGAGAAATTGTCATAAGAACTGTAAGACTTTAGTCTGTATTTCTCTGATGGTGAAACCTGGGTAGGTGAGAGCAGCAGGGTAGAGGTGAGATTAATTTCCCAACTATGCCACGTTGCCTATATTTAGATACAGCGTTTTGCTAACAACTTTAAAAATTACTTTCTGCAAGATTTTTTTGTGTGGGATATCTTTGCATGTTTTAATAATAAAGTTTTCATTTTAAAGCCATCTGTATTTCTTAAGGAGGAAAATGCTTTTTTATTTAAAGATACATTAATATACTCCCATAGTAGCTCAAAACCTTTTTGGCATGATTTGGACTCCAAACACATAAAACTGCAAAACAGATTTCTAACTCTTTAGCTGACCATAAAAAAAAAAAAAAAAACCTTCATTGCCATAAATTTTATTTCAGGAACACCTGGAATGTTACTTATGGGTCAAGGCCCTCTTGTCTCCATTGCTGAATTAACATAGGATAAAAAGGGCTGCTCTTACCCAAGAGGGTATTACAGTCTAAATACAAGATAAGAAAAGCTCTAACAGATGGGAACGGACCGATGGAGCGCAGGGAAGCAAAGAGGGCAGAGATGGACGTGCTCTTTGCACCGAATGGACGACGAGCACAAATGTGTCTGATTCTAAGCTTAGTTGCAAGGCATTTAATAGCCTGGAAAAGGACTGTAGCAGCCAGTTTGCCTTAGGAGCAGTAATCTTAAATGCTGAGACTCTTTGTGCAGTGACAGAGTGACCATCTCCTTAAAGGAGATGATTTGCCAATGATTTATATGCCTCTGATTAAAGCCTTGTAATTCAATTTCTCAAAAATATTCTCAAATTAGCAATATGTTTTTATGGTTTACTTGTAATCAAAAAATTAACATTATACTATATTAAAAAAAAATTCATTTTCTTATGCGACTAATTTCTTTCAGTTTCTTTCAGTGTAAGAATCTTAAGAAAACATACTGAGAAAAACAAAGCAAGATCATTTTTAAAAGTGTTTTTCTTCACTTTAAATATATTAATGGCATAGAGAGGTTTGTGAACTATTCCTAGTAAAAATACAAATGTAAAGAAAAATAATTAGCTACATATAGTAATTTGCATATATTGTCAGCTACTGTCACAGAAAGTTGATACTGAAAATTTCCCCATCTTGTCCTTTCTTTGGACTTGATGATCTCCAAGGTATTTTTCAATCTAGTTGATTCTGTGATTCAATGATGTGGGGAGGAGAAAGTAAACTGCTGACTTGCAAAAGCAAGAGAGATTTAAATCTCCCACATATTCAAACAMAGCCATCTGACAAATCACTCTTGCRAAGAGCTGTACMTGCTTTTCACAGAKAAAAGTTTCAAGTAYATTTCTTTCCTAAATTTACCTACTCCTTGATAAATGAGGCTGAAGGAATTTATGACCCAGTTCTGCAGGAATACAGGTGCACTGACCACATACAGTGGAGCTTCTTTGCAACTGTAAGTCTAAATGTTTAGAGAGCTATCATAAAATATCAAGAGGAATGTCTTCTTGCAGGTCTGCTGAGTCAGCCCTCAAAGTCCTTATGCACAGCTCTTATATGTAATATAGACAGGTCTCTACCTCAGAATAAATGTYTCTCTCCTATAAGGGGAATTTTATCACATTATACTGTGAGGATGGTGTGGAGGTGTATTATAGTTTTCGTCAGAAATCTGAGCAACAGATCTGTCTGATTTGTTTAGGCATCCACAGAAGAGCAGTTGCACATCACAGAGCTGCAATCTGCAGCCCACCCAGARCCTTGTAGAGGTGATAACCTCTGTGTTCCTGCAGGGCATTAGCTGGATTTTGGGAGACTGTCTTGGAATCTGCCCAAAGGAACATCTCCCACCAGTACCACTCCTTTTCTTCTTCTCTCACCAGAATAAACTCTAGCTGTAGTTATGCAGTTAATTCCCTGGAGAGACAATATTTTTCCGCATTTTGAAGAAGAAATGTAAATAGCTAATTCACATGCATTATCTACCAACTTTAAGAAGCATCTGGGCTTTGACTGTGAAGATCTATCTGGGCTGGTCCTCAGGGATTTCTCACAGTAGGAGAAAAAGTAAAAGCACAAAACTTTATTTTGCAGACTGAAGGAGATGGGACATCATCTGGAAATTTTAAGATTTGATGCATAAACTATAGTTAGGGTCTGGCTAGAAATGTGCAGGGCTTGAAATGTATGAAGCTGTTGATTATTCATGTACACTGTGTTTTGTAGAGAGTTCATGTAGGAATTTTGCATTAGGTGGAAGAGATRCCAGACTCCAGACTCTTCTTCCTTGTTGCTAACTAAATATTTTTAAATGTGTCTTTCCAACATTGTTTACTAATAAAATGCTGTCACTGCAAGTATTTGACATCAGGCCTTTTGCTCTACCATTTATAAGCCATGAATATGCACAGGAGTGATCAACCAGAGAAGATAATTAAGGCCTAATTTTCAGGTTTTCAGCACTTCTGTGGGCCCAGCTGTGTTTTTGTTGTTATCAGCAACATTGTAATTAGATCTTAGATTTCTGTTCCTTTTTTAATCCCGTGATTGAGCACCTCTTCCTACCAGAACGACTCAGTTCATTGAACATTTATTTCACCAAGAAAATTTCATTTGCAGTGAGAACAATGGGTCAATATCTTGTTATGACTTTGTCAAGTTAGATGAGTTCAAGCTCTGCAAAATATAATTTTTAATGATACTTTTTAAGTATACATTCAATTAGAAACACAACACCCAATTTATTTACAAAGGGTATTTATTARTCAGACTTATAAAAGAATCACATAGGTTGTCACCTTTCAAATTAAATTACCTTTTGGTAGAATTGACAACGGTTAAGTTTGTATCTAAAAATGCTCTAATCAAAGAGAATACAAATTTCGTTTTGAAAATTGAAAAAACACACTCTCTAGGTGTTAAAAGTCTTTAAAACATCTGTCTCAGTGTATGTCTCTAGATTGCCAGAACCTTTCCTTGGGGATCTTGGGGAAGATTCMGTTTCCTCCAGGTTATTGTATTTACAGAGGCAAGCATACAAAAGGAGCCAGATATGCAGGTAACCATTTCACCTACCTGCCTTTGACCACAGAGGCTTTTGCATCTTGAATGTCCAAGCCTCACAAGCAATGATACATACAGGCACCTTCAATTTTTATCTTTGTCTCTTCTGACTTCATTATGTCTAAGTTCAAACTTCCTTTGAATGATGCCACTGATGCTTGAAAATCAGTGGTAGAATTCCCAAAGTCTGGCAGAGGATTAMAATTTCACCTGGTGTATGTTCAAGTCCTGATTTTTTTTTAATTTGATCCGTAATAAAAAAAATACAAGGTAGATACAAAGGTGTGAATTGTCAGTTTTATTAGAAGTGTGTTTGGCTCATTACAATCTCTTACTTAATTTATTAGTTGAGAAGAGATGTAAAAAAAACTCTATCCTGTTTCTCTGCAATGGAAATCAAAAGGCATATTTATTGAAATTATACATTCCCAGTGTTCACCTAACTGCTTCCATAATAATGGTCCTCAGATTTGCTGGTCATGAATTCTCATCTATAATTTTGAAGAGATTTTGAAGAGATGTCTCATCATGTTTTGTTTCTCAGAAAGACAGGGCTTTGAAATTCTCAACTGTTTTACTTGTAATTTTGAAACATTATTTTTTTCTAAATCCTATTGTTTGCAAACTCCACAAAAATACTGTTAATGTTTTCACTGGGATGTTTAAATGACATATATTTAGCACCTACATGTAAGATGACTATTTTTGTTTATAGATTTGGCTTTAAAGAGATGGACATCTGAGATCTGAAGCATGAAATCTTCTTATAAAATTTGTCCTCTCCCCTCTAAAGATTTTATCTACTGAATAGAAAGAGGTGCTTGATACAAGAGGGGTTATTTTTCTCCTTTTTGATTACATGTTAAAGGGATTTTTTTGGTGGGTTTTTTTTGTTTTCTATTATCTATAATGTGGACATTAATCAAGTAAATGTGCATAAACTTCTATATATGTCTGTAGAAAATCTTGTGTAGTTTCCATCAAAGTAATATCCACATGTCTCATATTTTGGCACTTAAAAATCTACTCCACCAGAGGTTAAGTATAATCTGCTTGTACAAGTTTAACATAGTTAACCCTTCCTTACCTGGGTTAGCTTATGCAATGAATGCACCAGAAAGTTACAAGGGATTATGACCTTAACATAGAAAAATGGGGGGAAACACTGAAACAGACATAAATTAGATTTAAAAGGATTCAGATGGTGTGTTTCAAAGGTAAGGGAAAGGCAATGCTCTGAGCTGTGGAGGGCAGCTCTCCCTGCCTTGCACTGATCCCAAACACTGATCCCAAACACTGATCCCCATCCCGCAAGCACGGCAGCCCCGAGTCAGCGCAGCTGCTGTGTCTGGGCTCTGCTCCAGGGTCACACAGGGCAGCCTTGGGAGCACCTCGACCACCAGGGCTTCAGACTGAGACAGCTGAGAAAAAAACACATTTCATATAGTCCAAGTTAAATTTGTTTCTTTTTTATGTCATGGCAAAAATTGCCCTCCACAAAATTTGGATATGTGAATTTGACTGTAGTAGATGTTCCTTTAGTCCTGTAGCACCCCCAGTCTCATTCATACCCATGTTATACATCTTTCTAGTTTAAGAAAAAAATCATTAGGCTCATCATAATGAAGAACATGCTCTGTTAACGACCATATTTTACAAAGCTAAAATAAGAAAACATATTTTTGGAAAAAAAATATTTTGTTACTTACTTAAACAATTCTAAACATCTCAGTACTTGAGAAACATTGTCTTCATCATATTTGTTTTCTTTCTCATTTTAGGTGTCTACTCTTTGCAGGAAAGTGTGTTAGCAGAATAAGGACCAAGGGAACTAGATTAATGCTAATTGTTCCTCATTGTCATGGAGCCATTGTGGTTATGTCTGTTGTAGAAATATCGAAATCATTCTAGTTTAAATTTTGTGCATTGCTAATTAACTTTTAYTTATCTTTTAGACCAGCTAATTTTCTTCAAATATAAGCCTCTCAGTCAGTTTTTCCTTTGTACACTGTACCTGTTGACATGTTATATAGACACACTTCGAGTTTCCTCTCACACATATAACATTTATTTATTCTCTTCATTTTGAAAAGRGTGTAAATTCGTGTCCTGTAGTTTACTAAGAGCAACTCTGCCATTTGAGTACATGTGCTAGAACTGTGTTKTCATACTCTCAGAACCTGCAACTCTATCACATATTCAGGATTGTGTCTTGTTTTGGGGTTTTTTTGGGGGGTGAAGGGTTTGGGGGACAGTTTAGTACCTATTTTTTTTTTTCTAATCTGTGTGAAAGAAAAGCCAAACCTGATTCCTGTTCTACTTATTGACCAAGTCCAAYAAGGTCTGGCACATTTACAGTCCTCCAGAAACAGTGGCTGAAGGTATGATTGCTCCTATTACCTCTGGGGTTCTTTAATCCTAAATCCATCTGCTCTGGAACCTGGGAGCCCCTCCTAAAATGACAGGGAAAACTCCACCATAGATCAAACCTGTAAACAAATGATCWGGTTTTGTGACAATGAAAGAGTAAGAGCAATATTCCACAGGGTGAAATACTAGGAATGGTGCTGTTTAGTCTATTAATAGTCTGGGGGRAAACTACAAATGCTTTAGCAGGAAAAAAATTGCACATGTCAAAAACTGTTTGGCTAGACAGGAATAAAAAAGGCTTTGAAGCTGCTGTAAAGAACCTGAATACCTTAAATGAGTAATCACTGCGAGAAAAGAGGCAATGATTATTCAATAAYGCAGTCATACACACTAGAAGTAAAAGGATTTAATCTTATACACCTCTAGATTCTGAATGTATTATATCAGTCAGCAACATCTAGAGAGAACTGTACAAAATTCTTTGGAAGCAATCTCAAAAGAGGAGCYAATGTTTTAATGTCTAATGAATGATATTCAGGGTTTGATATGGTAAAATGCATTCACTATGCTGTTATAAAAAATCTTAAATACAATATTAGCTCTGGCCTCTCCTTCTCAAAGGCACTTTAGCTATGATACATTCTGTAGAAGCCACACAGACAGCTGAGGGAAGCAATTTGTACATTTAAAATCACAGAAACAGTAATAACAGGTGCTTTTACCTGGAAAGAAGGAAATTCACCTACTTGCTCTCTCTTAGCAACTGTTCTGCCTTAAGGCTTATTTTGTGGAGATTAATACAGAGAAAGAGAGACAGGAAAAACTGAAAATCTTGGTTTCATTAAGATCAATAGAAACTTGGAACGTTTTTCCCCCATTTAAAATGGAAATATGAGATGTTTATTTGCAGATCAGAGGGTGCAGTTGTGTAAGAAAGGGTGGTGTGCTTTGYTGTGCAAGCTACAGCTCCTGCTGCCTGGCTCTAGATCTGAAATGAGGAGCTATCAGCAAWGATCAGGGACTGCTGCAGTGGGAASCAACACAGCTCTCAGGMTRCWCGGTGATTTTAATTTAAAAATGCATTCAGGTGATGAAGGATTTCATTCCTCTTGCATAGTTTTTATCTTCTCCTTAATGACCCTAAACTGTTCACTGCAACCCACATTAATAGTCATAAGACAGCAACTTCTGTGTTGAAAGTTATAATCTATTTACATTAGAAGGCTGCCTGTGCTCCAGTTCAGGACATTTTTCTACTATTATTTCTTTTCATCTCAGCCAGAAAAACAAAATTCAGCCTCAAACATAGTCCTTAAACATAACCC
Source organism: Malurus melanocephalus (assembly GCF_030028575.1). Taxonomy (NCBI): domain Eukaryota; kingdom Metazoa; phylum Chordata; class Aves; order Passeriformes; family Maluridae; genus Malurus; species Malurus melanocephalus. Next base: position 45,909 of record NW_026624104.1, on the reverse strand, counting down.
ACAGTGTAMTCTAGTTTACTCCACCATTTCTACATATTCTCTTTCTCTGCTATCAGCAGAGTGCTGCTTACTCTCTCTCTTTGCTAGCATGGAAGATCCAAGTATGGTCTGACCCTGCATGAGGTTTAGATACTCTTTAAGCATTGAAAAAAACCATAGTTTATGTGAGAGCAGATGGGCTTTTCTGTCTTCACATTTCCCCTAGGAATGCTTGAAGTCTCCAAATTTGATATGGAATCATAGCTTGGCCTTTGTCTCATACTTTTCTCTTTTAGCATCATCCCTGCCATTTCTTTTAGACATTCAGAGATGCTCTAAGAAGCACTCCTTATCCATAACTCTTTATTCTTTCTGAGACTGTAGAGCAGAATAAACCAGAGAGTTTTGGTCTATTTTATAATTGGAAAAGAAAAGTAGTCTTATTTTTAGAATAAGGGCTATGGTTAATTAATGCATTAGAAAATGCAACTATTTGCTATATTTTTGAAGCACCAGACAGTATTTTGGTGTGTTAAGTGTCTGRCATATCAGAAAAGTCTAAGTAGTGGTGTAGAATGAAGCTGCAAATTATAGGGAGCGTTGTACCTACTCAGTGCAGAGAAAGCACCGAGCCAGGGGAAGGGCTGATTTCATGGATATCTAGTAAATGAAATAATGTGGTTTACATCCAGTTAAAAACTATGTCATCTATGGAGGTTTAAATGCTTTTTTAGGCTTCTGCTGATACTTGAGAGCTTCCCAGATATAAGTAAATGAAACTCAATACAGAGTTTTACAGCAATTTTCAAAGTAGTCTAATGGAGCTAGATATCCAATTCCTATTGACTTTTCCAATGGGACTTGATTATTTAAGTGCTCTTTTTCCCTTTGAAAGGCCTTCCTCTTAATTATGCTAATTGGTGCTTTAAAATGTTTTCAAAGACAGAGAGCTTTACCTAGACAATGCTAATTCTGAACCAGAAGAGGTTCATAATGCTAAATTCTAGGAAGCTCCCTCTGGCTACAAGGTATGTTTATTTTTCTCTTCTTCCCTGAGGGCAGAAATTAATTACTCAAGTTTGCCAGAGAATSTGCTGAGAGCTGTTACCTACAGAAACTGAAAAGGAAAAGGCATTAGTCAATGATGCTACCTCATGACTATTTCCATTGGCAAATGRAAGTATTTATACCCAACAGTATCTTGCCTCTATCCTGAAATGTAAAAAAAAAAGTTTGCAGAGCTATCAGCAAAATATGAGAAGCATAGTTGATCTGGAAGATATTACAGCATTTTATCTACTCTGGCTCAAACATAATTTTATATMATTTTTTCAAAAGTTCCTGATTAGGATAATCTCTGCCAGCCAAAATAGAAATGAGAAGCTGTAAACATGTTATTATCTACAAGTCAGAGGAATATATTTTTGGGGTTTTGCCTTTCAGATATACCTTCTCTCTTCCAAGTAAAAATCTCTAAATAAATTTACCTAATAGCTTTCTTTATGTTGTGGGCATTATTTTTGCAGTTGTTAAGAATTGCTAACTGCTAATCATTGCTAACTGCTAATCATTGCTAAGTGCTACTGGTGTAACTCAGGGATAAGCCATAAATACTACTGAGGAGATGATTTGTTTGAGGAGTGGTATCACAGAACTAGACACTGAATACTAAACTCAAATATTCGTGTCTTGGCCAGAAGTGTTTGTTAGAAATTCTAAATTTATTATAAACTGTAAAAACATTGGTATTTTGGTGGTAGAATTATTGCAGAAATATTATAGAGACTTCTACTGATTGACACAATATAGACTTTTTTTTTTCCTTACTTTTACTAGAAGTAAAGAGTCCTTTRGGAACAATGATGTTTCAGCAGGGTTGGATGAAAACCTTGCACATAAATTGAGCTGTGAAGGAGAAACCCGTTCACATCTATCTATCTATCAGTTAAAGAATGCAGTCACCCACCTTTCCTAGATTGCACTGGAAAAGCATGAAAAGTCAGAAAATGGAAATACACAGGCTGAGAACCAGTGGCTTTCAGAAGGAAGGAGATTTTCTCCTAAAAGGCATATCAATTACAGCACTTTGAAATAACTTATTTGTTTCAGTTTCAGACCCAAAACTATCTCGAGCTGATCTTGAACTTCATGATTGTATTAYTTTACAYTAGGTTTAGATGGACTTTWTTAAACTCTGTCTCCTCTCTGACASAKATTTTCTYAGGTTTTAAATCTATGTTCTTTAATGTTTGTGATTACATTCCCTGCTATAGAAACTTAGGAATTAAATCTGCCATTCAAAGGACTATGCTGCTGTTGGGGAAATGCTGTGTAATCTCAGAAAAAAARGAGTGCACAGAGGACTGGTATTGACTCAACCAGGGTTCTTTTTTTTCCCCCCATATTTTGCTTTATTTTAATTTTAAACAATTGTGACCCACAAATATAAAATGGCCCCACATGATTAATGCTTTCTAYCCAGGCAAAATAAAGGAGATTTTCATATGCTTTCTTGTCTGTTGGCAAGGTAAAACAGCCTACTCAATACTACCATTGTGTGACAATGAAGATTGTTTTCATTTATGCTTTTGATTGGGCTCCCTGTCCTGCACTGGGTGGGTCAGCAGGGTCACAGCCAAACCTCTTCCACTACTGAGCCCTTCTGGCTGAGCTTTCTCTGCACAGCATCATGCCAGAGAGCAGGGAGCTGAGCATGGGAGCAGCCATTGTTCCTGGCGCTAAATTACTACCAAAATTTTTCCCAACTTAATTGGAAGTGCTGGGACAGATAATTTAAATCTACCCCCTACTTTTGCAGATATTCTGTGCAATGAGATTTCCCCCAGTTCAATGAGTTTTCCCCCAGTTCATATTTGGATTCATTGAAATGGATGCTGACTGAAGTGGWGAGAGAATAAGCTCCAGGAGGTGATTCAGTCTGTCAGGTCCCAGTTTACAATGGGGGGACCCCCAAACAATATTCCTAAAAATAAAACTCTGTCAGTCAGGATTATTTTCTTATGGCAGTCCTCCCTGTATACCCAAGAAAGATTCCCAATCCCCCAAGCAAGCTGTCTAACAGGCAAAATCCACAGAAGTGGATTTTCTATTCTTCCTTTTCCCCCATCTTGTTTTTTGTGAAACATTGTGTTTATGCAATTCTTTCAGGTTGTGTTTTCCAGCTGCATATTTTTTCATGCATTGTTGCTTTGGGSTTGTTTTGTTGKTTTTTTTTTTTCAAATATCTGAGGCAGTAGCTAATTCTACTTTCTTTAGCACACATAGACTCATTTATCAAAATGAAAGGAAAGATTAAATGAACAATTTAGAAAATACTTACTGAAGCATGTTTTGAAAATTAATTCTGGTTTGAAAGTTATGTTTAGTTCTTTGAATATCTTTTCTACTGTGAAAAGAAACATGTGAAAAGCTCAGAATATGTAATTACTATTATAATGATTTAGTCTTAGAATGTCAGAAGGCTTTCCAAGCATTAATTAATGGAARGAATCGAATGATGTTGCATTGTTGYTGCAGTGCTATTACATGATGATTTTTTTTCTTTTCAGTGACTTAATGGATTTTATAAATTATCTAATTGGGCCCTGTAATATGCAATTCAGAACCACTTGATTTCAATGCAGAAATGCAGTACTTATCATAAAAAAATTTATGTAAAAATAAATATCCCAGAGACACAATACTTAATGTGCTGCATTAACTCCTAGAGTTTAATGTTCTTTTTATTCTTGGGATTGTGTGAAGAATATATTGTCTTTTAAGTAGGTTTATGTGAATCTTTAGAACTGCTTTTTTTTTTTCTCAATATAATGTGTAGTTTTCATGGTAGTGTCATGATTACTTAATAGTAATTATTTTTATGCTTTGTTTTGCAGGTTGGCTTCATGAGCTAGGAAAACGAATTGAATCTCCTTATTATGAGAATAATACACTGGGAGGCCCATCAATCAGAAGTGCCTATATAGCTGCCCTGTATTTCACTCTCAGCAGCCTCACCAGTGTTGGCTTTGGAAACGTTTCAGCCAATACCGACGCTGAAAAGATCTTCTCCATTTGCACAATGCTGATTGGGGGTAGGTACAATTAATTTTCWCATAAAAAATTTTCAAGGAGTAGGAAAAAGGGAAATAAAAGCTGAAATTTTGCTAAGTTTCTTAAAAAAAACCAAAGAAACACAGTGGAAAACTTAATAAATTTAATTTTAAATGGCAAAAGAAGGAAATAACTTTGGTTTACACTGGATAAACTCTTAAGCAGACATATTTCTAACCTTTTGTTCATTAATGGTGATGAAAGACAGTGTYGCCCACTGAAATGCAAGTTCACATTATTAACAGTGAGAGCAGCCCAGTCATGTGTAGGGGATTTCGGTCACTTGTGGCAGACACTTTCCCAGACAGCCAGGTATGAAGTGCACAGCAGCTCCAGTTCTGACCCCACAGCAGCCCCACTGGGAGTGGTGTTGAAGGGAGGTGGGCAGCCCACAGGGCAATTAGAAAAAAAAAAAAAAAGGCAATTCAGTTATCATTGATAATCATTTAATTCAGACTAGAATCAGGATGCAATATTTTTGGGAGACTCTTTGTCCATTTATGTTGTCTACCTAGAGGTACGGTGGGAGTAAGCCACATGTTCATTTCCAGTCCCCTTCTTTCTGCTGAGGCACCTGGGTGCAAACAGCAGAGATTTGTAAGCCAAGACCTTTAGAGAAAGTACCAGAAGCTCTGYCTTTATATTAATCCTCCTCCCACAAAAATTCCACTGTGCTATTTCACAGTGTGAGCGTAATACAGACCAAAGATTTTACACTGAGCATGAAGGGTAGAAGCAAGTCACTGCTAGAGTACTCTGTCCTGACTTTTTATTTCTGCTTGCTTAGTTGCTCTGGAAATACCAGTAGGTATTTCTCTAGGGCTAGGCCATAAAGCCCTGGTTGTCATCTTTGCAGGATAAATTTTYCTGGGCAAAAATAAATTGGAAATTTGACACTTGAAAGCCAAGGAACACGGTAAATTATCTGTAAACTATATATTTGCAGCATTAAGTGYTATAAGGCTTGTTAAATGAATTATTTTTATTTTCCTTAGCACTGAAAATGAGAGGAAAAAAATGTAATGAATTGTCCAAAAGTGGTATAATTTTGTTTTTGACAGTGTCACAAAACCACAAGCAGTTCATGAATTGCTTTTGGTGGTTGCATAAAATTTTAGTTTTAAAATACACTGTGGTCTCTGTTCTTTGGGGCTTTGACTATATAAATCTGTTGGAAAGAAGGAAGGAGTTTTCATTTCTATCAAGAAATCAAGAGATTTCCYGTGTAAGGCAATGATGAATATTTAATTCACTTTAATATGGCAGAGCTCTCATAAATGAAAAAGAGTGGCATATAGAATTTTATTTAGTCCASTTATAATAATTTCTCTTTTATTTCTTGTATTGTTAATTGATAGAAGTAATATGCATGTAAATTGAATAAATTGTGAAGAACTAGTCAACTGAATGGAGTAAGAGGAAGCTGATGACTGAAATTCAAAGTTGCTTATAGGTAAGCAGGTAGGAGAATGGATTTACACCTACCAGGGTACCATGAACAGGTGTAAAAAACATAGCAGGCTGATCTGCAGGTATTTTCTTGAGGAACTGTATTTCAGATACTATTTAGGAAAATCAGCACAGCAAGGAGTTGTAGAAATTAGAAGGATACTGTGAAGATTGTTGAGCATGCCTTAGAAAACTCAGTTGGAAATAAAGTGCTAATCTGTGTGCTTAGGAACTTGATACCTCTTCATTTCTTAAAACCTGTTTTAGTGTATGTATGTAATCTGTATGTTTAGTTTTGGCTGACATTTAAKATTAAAATTCCCCAGTGGAAAGTGATGTTCTGAGGAAAATTAGTATAAATTTTTCAGACTTTTTGACCAAGCCATTAGTTTATGAAATTTTGGATGTAATGGATGAGGGTGAATTCATTCATCAGTTGTTTTTCTGTACCTACTTAATGAATGACACTGCAAACAAAAAATGAAGTTAATTTACTTAAGCCTTGAAAAAGTTGAAGAAAAAAAAGGTGTTTACAAATAAATACTTATAGCACATCTTTTTAATATTTACAGTCCTCTTCATATTGATTTTTTTACATGAATGTGAAATTTAAATTTTCATTAAGTCATATTTTTAATATAAAAKATCTTGTTCTATAGAGTATGTCTTCTTAAAGTTGGAAAGAAAATTTACCTATTAAAATGTAACCAGAATTCCCAGCATGCCCAGCATCTGTGCAATATTAATCAGATCTGCCCTCCAGCAGKCAGTCATACCACATTCTGCCTTGTACTCTCCTTGTTCGTTCAGCAAATAATGTGTACTTTTATATTTAAGAGATTCTAGCAGCTCCAATCCTATCTGGGATCAGAGGTGTTCCTCTGTTCCCTAAGCACCTAAAATGTGATTTAGAATATCCATTAAAATGAAAACCACTTTATGAAACACAGTTCSTAGAAGTTTTGAACTTGTCCTACTTGGGTTTGGAGAGAGGCATAAGGGGTTCCTTACAGAAAGTAGGATAAGTGTATGATTATTGATGCAGAATTCTAATGCCTGTCAGAGCCAAGAATAGCTTGTCATTATGAGAAGCAGTTGCCTTCCAATGTATATAGGCAAAGACAGATTCTACCRGAATAATAAAATTCTAGATGATATTTGTGTCTGTAACACTGAGATCTCAGCACTGTCCAGCTCCTAACCTGGGAGTCTGATGAGAGATTTGCACACCGTGATTTTTACAAACACCTTCATACACCACCTAATGCTTTATCCCTCCCTGCTTTTAAATTGATCATTGCATYCTTAAAGAGGCTATGCTATTTCTTTAACCTATTAATTGTAAATAATGTCTCTGGCTGAATTGTTTCAGCCCTAGCTGTCACAATTCTAGTATAATATCCTATATCTAGTATTGCACAAATCCCTTACATTCTGTTGCTTCAGCTTCTGACATTAATGGCTTAGCAATTCATTGCCCCATCGTGAACGACACCTAGTTGATAGAGCTGATTATTTTTAGAAATGAATTTCCAGTTAGGCTTACTATTCTTACTACATACACAATCCTTTTCTTTCTGCTATTTCTACACKGCAGTTCTTTATCTGATTTTCTGCACTCCCTTCACAGTAAGAACATAGGTATTGTTACCAGCTCCTTTGTGTTTTACTCAGCCTGTAAAAAATTTCTAACACTCCAAACTTTATGTCTCTTTATACCATTTAAAAGTGCATCCTTTCCTCCTCCTGTTTCCCCTTTTCCCTTCTCACTCACATTGTACTTCTGTAAACTGTCATACAAGGTCAACAGCTTGTTTTTCTTGTTTATAAACCAATTCCTTTGTCACTCTGAGTCTGTGTGCTTTCCTTCRAGCACCATAAATACAACTGTACCTTTGCAGAAATAATCAAGCTCTTTAGTAGTTTTTTTCAAATAAAAAATTGTACGTGTATATATCCTACACATCAGATCAATATCACACTACAGACAATTTAGCATTGTTTTTTTCCAACCCATAATAAGCACATTCATAATCAACATATAATAAACACATAATAAACACATAATAAACACATAATAAACACAAACCCAGATGACTTATATCTGTGAATATTTCTTCAATTTTGCTTCTGGTGTTTTTTTCCCAAGCTAGTAACTAATTGCAAACAAACTCCAGGATCCCAGAACTTTCTGATAACAAATTTTAACCATATTTGACCCTGTCAAGCAACATAAGAAATCAAATTGTCTATTTGAATGTTTCTTTGGACCTGAACTTCTACCTTACAATGGTTTTTTTTCCGACTTTTTAAAAAATATCTCCTGCAGAATACAATACATCTTTAAATGTTATTTGCAGCCGTGTTTCTCTAAAAATGGTCTCCATCAGTAGTTGTTTGTATTTATATAAGGTTTCTGAAATCTATTAAATTTTATGTAGTTTCTAGCTGACTATTTGAGTCTACATTTGATTATTAGTATCTCATWATTTCCTGAGCATACCAGCCTACATGTGTTCCTTCCTGTACGCGTAGGGTGCCTGCAAGGAAGACGGAGAGAGACTTTTTACGAAGGCCTGTAGTGACAGGACAAGTGGGAAYGGCTCAAACTGAAAGAAGACAGATTTAGAGTAGATAYTGGGAAGAAATTCTTTACTGTAAGGATGGTGARGCCCAGCACAGGTTGCTCAGGAAAGCTCTGGATGCCCYGTCCCTGGAAATGTTTGASKCCAGGTTGGATGGGGCCTTGAGTAACCCACTCTAGTGAAAGATGTCTCTGTCCACAGCAGGTTGACTGGAATTAGATGGTATTTTAGGTTCCTTCCAACCCAAACCTTTCTAYRATTCTGTRKTCTGTTTTGYTTTTCTCTTAGACTATGGACTTAATTTGATTTGGGCATTCATTTTTTAGGTACCCTGACTAGACAGAATAATTTATTGTTCTACCCTGTGCCATGACTGTGACTGATAGGGTCTCAAAACCAGAAATGAAGAATCATATTAATGCCCCTCTGTATTAACTCAAGGAGCTTTATGTTCAAAAATTCTCTGATATCTCTCAATCAGGAAGTTTTCTCTCTGTGAAGATGTTAATTTTCTGTGTTAAGGTTTATTGATGATCAAATCACTCTGCATTGCATGCAATTTCTCTGCTCCCTAGCTCTGATGCATGCCTTGGTGTTTGGCAAYGTGACTGCCATAATTCAGAGGATGTACTCCAGATGGTCCCTTTATCACACAAGAACCAAGGATTTGAAGGACTTCATACGGGTCCATCACCTGCCACAGCAGCTAAAGCAAAGGATGCTTGAATATTTCCAAACCACGTGGTCTGTCAATAACGGAATTGATTCCAATGAGGTAACCAAATGGAGAGGGGAAGGGTTGTGTTTGATTGTTTGAATATGGACTTAGTCAAGGATGGAGGTCTTTTTTTGGTTTTTTGTCTGTTTGTTTGTTATGTTGGTTTTTTTTGTAAAGCCAGTTTTTTTGTGCATTTGCATACCAAAGGAAATCATGCCTAAAATAAACCTGGGCTATCCCAAGAAGAGGGTACACTACTGAAAAAGCTGGTTTTAAAACAACAAATGATTTATTAAAATTCAGTCCTCCATGATCCTCAAATGCTGAAGAGACACTCATCAGAAACTTTTCAGATTATGCCACCAGAAATGCTATAATTAGTAGTTCTGTCTTGCACAAAACAAAATATCTACATGGGGATTTTAGGTCTTTTTTAAATGAGGGACTTTAATGCTCTTTCCTCCCTCCTTCATCTTCTTTATTGCAATACCATAAACAATACCATAAACAGCCTGCACTCTTATGTTATTTCTATTGCTACATTTTTAAATATTTCAGAGTGTAACATGAGAATAAAATCAGAAGACAGATCTCTGGTGGTGTTCTATGCTTGCTTGTTCTAAATTAATTATCCAGGTTATGTGTTACTGTACTACAGGAGAAATAATGGCTTCTCTCTGCTGGAGTGTTATTTTCYRGAGGTTTCTTGTTATCTGTGTTATAAAACTCAGTGGTCTCTAAAGATAATGTGGAAATAAGCAGAAAGGTTTGGGGTTTGGAACATTCTCTTCCTGATAAATTCTTTTTGTGTTGTGCACAGCACAAAGAATGGGATTTTCAACAGCACCTTAGCAACAGAAGGAGCTTAGTAAGATKTACAAAGATACAAAAATGACTTAGATGTCAAAGCTTTCCTAGATGTGGTTAATGATAACCCCGAGCTTTTGTACCTTCTGTACCTTGAGTCACACTGAAAGTGAGTGACTGCTGTACTACAGCCACAGCTCCTGGAGAGACCATCAGTCTGTCATGATTTGCCTCCTATGGATAAAATACCTTGTCTGAGCCCACTTGGTCAAGAATTGGATGAATGCATTGTTTAGATGCCACATCCCCTCAAACGACAAACAAAACTGTTTGTGGGCTTGCAGCATGAAAGGGGAAAAGAGGAAAACCTCATGGTCTTTCAGCTCCCACAGGTTCTTCTGCTGAACGTGCACCTTATCTTAGTTCCTTTCCCACCCCTCCTTCCCCGTCCAGTTACATTAGCAAAAAATAAAAATAACACCAAAATAAAACACATTGAAGGTTGGATTTCTTTAGTTATTCCTCTTCCAGTGGTTTCACTAAAGAAGTAATGGTACATATTGATGAAATTTATAGAAAGGTTTTAAAGAAAATCTAAACTATGTTCTTGTTTGTTCTTTTTTCATTGTATATGTCACTGTATGCAATTATATACCTGAGCAGTCTACTGTGCTCTGAGAAGAACTTGGGCAAGACTAAATATTGTACTAGAAGGAATTCCTACACACAGTGTTGTTGACCTTTTTTTCCTGATTTTTTTTTTTGTGAGACTTTTTTGGGGTTTTTATGGAAATATAGAGACGTATATTAATTCATGTTTTTCCTGGAATTTATCAGTGTTAAAATTTATTAAACATGTCACACATCTCATCAAAAGGATAAGAAAAATCAAAGGAAAGTCTTTTCATCAGTATGACACATGCAGCACTATTAAACCAGGCCATTTCTGCAAAAGCAGGAACAAACAATTTTACAAATTTTCATAATTTTTTTTTCTTCCTTTTGGACAGCTCTTAAAAGACTTCCCAGACGAGCTGCGCTCAGACATCACCATGCAYTTGAACAAGGAGATTTTGCAGCTCTCCCTTTTTGAGTGTGCCAGTCGTGGTTGCCTCAGGTCGCTGTCTCTGCACATCAAAACCTCYTTCTGTGCTCCTGGGGAATACCTCCTTCGGCAGGGAGATGCCCTGCAAGCGATCTACTTTGTGTGCTCAGGTTCCATGGAAGTGCTGAAGGACAGCACCGTGCTGGCAATCCTTGGTACGTTCATAATTGTGCATTCCAAGAGGAAGAATGTTATCCCAGAACAGGAGAACCCCCACTACAAACTCATGGCTTAATGTGTCCCCACAGTGTGATGAGAATGAATTTATTTAATTTTAAAATTTAAAATTTTAAAATTTAAAATTTAATTAATTTTATTTAATCTGCTATAYTTATTYTATGTWCACCCYTATTTTATTTCMTTTTTWAAATTTAAACTTCCTTACATTTTGACCTAAGGAGATTTCAACTGCTAGATTGTTAKCTGTGCATTATTTGACTTCTTATTTTCTTATATTTATTCTCGCTTCTTTTCATGTCAAGAGGTAYTTGCTAGTTTCTGACACAAATTCCTGCTTTCTACTATGTTTGGTGACAGTATTGACAGCTCAAGGAACACTGGTCATCAGTTCCTAAGCCTTTCATGGAAATTAGTGGCCAGGCAATGCTCCCACCAATGATCCCAAATAAAAGGAAGCAATATCAGCCCACTGTCATTTTTTGGCACTTGCCCCTTGCAGAAAAGCCATGTGGTGAAAAACAAACATTATTGGCTCTGCTCCCCTAAGCTACTWCTYYATGCTAACTGATGMTGTCTRCAGTCATCTGAGTATATTAGAMCTGAGAAAGGCCAGAAGTTCAGTTYTAAYAYATTTTGTTTAGTTSTTGCTTGCAAGATTGTTTTTAGTCATTGAGRTTTAAGCATCTCTACCTATAAATTTCTGTGATTTGCCTCAATCAAAGGTGTACTAAAGAAATTCTCTTTGYCTTCACCTAAAGGATGATTAGACTTGTCTGAGTTAATGTTTATAAAGTTTTTTGTCAATTAAAATATAACATTTTGCTCTGAAATTAGAGAATTATTTTGTTATTATTTCAATATCTCTTTAAACATAAATATTTCTTCTTTCTAATAACTTTTAATATTCTTATAAAACAGAGTTTAAARGAACATTTCCTTTTTTGTTTTCCTTCCTGTTTTGTGGGATTACACCAGACTGTTGATAATGGAAGCTTCTGGTCTTCTGTAATCGAATTTCCTTTATTTTACTAGAATGCATTTGATTGGTCTTTTTTTTAGAATATAAATATGATACAGGTCCTATTTTTTTTCAGAAGTCTTTGATTTTATTAGACTGACAGTCCACATTACTCCATCACCCATCTGTTACTAAAAAGTTTAGAATCTCTTGATTTCATTGGATCACATAGATCAAAGGTATAAAATATGGCTTAGAATACATCATAAGATAAAAGCCACCAAAAGGTCAAGAGATACTTCCATGGGGACTATTATTTCATTAATGATTCAATCTTCAGRCACTTTTGAAAATGTTAATTAAAGCATCATTGTGTCACTGTGATAATCAAAACAGTAAGAAAGAGATTGGTGGATTTCTGAGAGAAGTTAATGAAATCATAATGCAGAAAACATAAACATAACACAATGAAATAATGTTTTGTTACCATAAATGAGAGCTTCATCATTTAAACCTAATTAACACCAGCAGAAGGTGAATGCATCAAACATGTAGGTCCCTTTGAGAAACTGTGTTACTGATGTCATGTAAATCCAGGAGAGCAGGCTTTTTTTCCTGACATTGTTGAGTTACTTGCAGTTCCCAGAATACTTTATAATTCTGTCCTGATTCTAATTCCAGTGGATTCGTTTTTGTTTACTGAGCCATTCTCACTAACAAGCAGTGCAGCAACAATTCAGTGGAATGCTCTCATTAAATACATATTTGGTTCCCCTAGAGACTATTGCTTTAATAACGGTGGTTAAGGTATATTTTATAGGAAAATGTGTTTTAATATTAATTATTTTTGAGCATGTATCTTTGATTTTTTTTAAATATTAGCCATAAGTTATTTTAAAAATATCTCTACTGACAACATTTATAACTTTGACTGCATGTCTCTGATTTATTAAAAAACAGACATGTCTGTAAAAAACATTTATATTAAGCCTGTTCACCAATTAAAGAACAAAAGGAAGAAAAGAGCTACTAAGAATAGCTGAAATGATTCTGTTATGTAACAAATGTTTACATTCAAGGTACAATCATTTTATCACTTCATTAATTCTACATGAAACTTCAGGATACTACAGCCTTTGTTACATGATTTTCATTTGAAAAATGAAACATATATTAACACTACCACATCAACTGTAGTGTCTGTAAGCCTGACAGTTTTTCAACACTATAATTATAATCAATTTTTTTTTCCAAAATGTTCATTCAATATTGATACTAATACTGTTCATATGTTTAAAAAGTTTTTAATTAAGATGTTTAAAGATAAGTTTTGGCATATGTCCTATAAATATTCTATCCCTTGTCCACATTAACAGCAACAGATTAGCATTACCAACCCATTGCCTAATATAACCAAAGAAATCTAAGGAACTCTTGATATTTACAGTAAAATATAAATATGTATTACTGCTTAGCTCTATGCTGTATTTTATTATGTAGTTATTATGTATCACATTATAATGTGATGAAAAATGACAGACGCTATTGTTACCCATCAAATTTCTCTTTCCCAGATTGACCTAAGCTCATGGCAATTCTCATTTTTACTAAATGAGATCTTTAAAAGACCCCAAAGTAGCATAAGAAAAAATCCCTCCCAAAGCTGAGATTATGATAAGTATTTTTGAGACAGTTGTTCAAGCTCTGTGTAAATAGGAGTAATTTTATTTCAAGGTGCTAAAAAAAGTGATATTTCAAAGTGTAAAATTATCCCATTCAAGAAGTTTCAGRGATGTTTGACTGCTTAGTTTAACTTACCCTGCAAGCTGGCCATTTCCTGTGTATGATATAGTTGGAATCACATGCTGGGTGGATTTCCAGACGTGACAGTCTTAACTTACTGTTTTTTGATCCCAGAATAATGTAAGATTGAAGACCATCAGAAGCTATCCATCTTAAGCCCACTTAAAACAGGACAAACTTAGCTCAGATTCCTCAGGGCTGAGTCCAGGCATGTTTTCAATATCTCCAAGGATGCTTGGATTTCCACAGGCTACTTGGGCAGGCTGTTCCACCGTTTGATGACTTTCATTTGCTGATTTATAGTGAGAATTTCTTTTGTTACACYCTGTGCCCAGTACACCTTGCTGCCCTGTGTGAAGTTCTGTGAGAACTTCAGCTCTGTTTTCTGTACAGTTTTCTGTTAGGCTGTTGTAGAAAATAACAATCCTTCCTTGCCTTCTCTTTGTGAAATGGAACAACACCCCCTTTATCAGCCTTTCCTCACAGATTATGTCCTTTAGTCCCCGATTCTTAGTAGCCTCTTTTGGACTCACTCTAATATGTCAATATTCTGTTTGTACTGGAAAGCCCAAAACTGGACACAGTGYTCCAGAGGAGGTGTGAGGGGAAGAGCACAGAGGGAGAGTCACTTTTTGGGACTTATTGCTTCTATTCTTGCTAATGGTGCACAGGAGGTCCTTGAACTTCTTTGCTGCAAGGATACATAGTTGGCTCATGTTCAACTTGTYTGCAAGGACCCCCAGGTCCTTTCCTGCAGAGCTGCTGTCCAGCTGGTCAGMTCCCAGCTCACACTGATGTAGAGAGGGTTTTCATTCCAGGTACAGGACTTGGCCTTTGGTTTTGTTCAACTTCAGCTATTTTGTTCAACTTCAATCATCTATTTTGTCTTTTATCAAGATTCCCCAAAATGGCAGCTTTGCCCTTCTGCACATCAACCAATTCCCCCAGTTTGGTACTGCCCATGACTTGCTAAGAATGCACTCCTCCACACTGCCCTGGTCTTTAACAAAGACCATCTGTTTTTACTTTTAGTTAACTCTGCTTTGCTGACTGCATTTTGGAATTTATACCTCAGATCAGATGTTTATGGAAATTTTAATTATAACATTTTTGTACTCTTCAGTATATGGTCAGCTGCAGTTTTTAATACAACCAGAGTTCTAAGGCGGTCCTGCCCATAAATGAAATTACAATGGCTTAAGAATTCTTTCTTTTCTATCTGTAGCCTGTACAAGTAAGATACATGAGATATACTTATGCAACCACAGTTAACATAGACGCTGACTGTTTTGCAATTCAAATTATAAGTAAAAGGATAATTTAAAAGGTCATTTACACTTACTTGTGCCATTGTTAAAATGCTATCTTAACACCTGTGTGTTTTAACAAACACACACAAAAACTCCCCACAACAGCTTTCTTTTGAAAAGTAATTGCACCTGCTGTTAGTTATTAGTATAAATCTTCATTTTAGATATATTTACTTTATTGTTCCCTTAAATCAGCCAGTTACAAGTCTGGAAATTAGTTTTTGTACCTCAAATTAATTCCCTATAAAGTTGCACCTGCAAAACAAAAGGAAAAAAAAGTTAGTGTACTATCCTTTAGAATGTTATTAATTAAACAATACACTAGTAACAATGGGATTTCAGGTTCAGGTGTAGCAATTATGTTAAACAGCTTTATGATTTAAAAAAGAAGCCAAGAATTTATGCTTTGAAGGTAATTAATTTTTATATTCTCTTTTAGGTAAAGGAGATTTAATTGGAGCAAACCTATCCATTAGGGATCAAGTTATTAAAACAAAYGCAGATGTTAAAGCTCTAACATACTGTGACCTCCAATGTATTATACTCAAAGGTCTCTTTGAAGTGCTCGACCTTTACCCAGAGTACGCTCACAAGTTTGTTGAAGACATCCAGCACGATCTCACTTATAATCTAAGAGAAGGCCAYGAAAGTGATGTAAGTATCTTTAAACATCTCTGCAGTTATTGTAATCTTTAAGATGTTCYTTATACTTTAYCTATTTATTTTAATTTTGTCRCAATAAAGAAATTATATGAAGATTWTGTTWAAAAAACTGCAGATTCTGTTTATTTTATAATTCATATATTACCTACACCAATTGTTTATCAATTGGTTYAGATCATAAACAATGAACAACTCTGCTTCTCATTTTGCGTAACAARCATCATCCATTAAAGAAAATTCTTSTTTKATTTTTTTTWAATTTTTGTTTATGTCTAAAAATAGTTCATTGTTATATAAGTTATGTGTCCATAATCAAGGTTTTTAAACATACTTTTTCTCAACGCTCATGTGCCAGCCTAATGAGCATTCATTTCATACATCATTGGTTATCACTTTGTCCTTAAGAATGTCTTCACACACACTGAAAAACAGTTGTTTCTCATACACTGCAATTAAAATGTTTTTCCACTTAAATAAGTACTTTCATTTGGAAAAAAAAAGCCAAACCAAAACAAACAAAAACCCAAAACAAAAACAAAACAAGAGGAAATTGCAGATAAATCACCCCTGAAAGGCTTCAGTACAGAATCATTGACGTACTTTCACTGATATTATATGGAAAAAAAAAAAAAATATATATATATATATATATATATATTGATTTTAATAATGAAAATGTTTTACCACATCTCTTTTCCTGACTTTACCACAGGAATGTTCAGACAGTTATAGCCAAACTTTCAACCTGGTGTTTAACAGTTCAGGTATTTGTCTTTGTTTTGTGTTTCTCATAAYACACAGAAAGAAGGAATATTGAAATAACATGAATTACCACTAGGATGCCATCAAGACGGGACAAATATAATGCCAAGAGAGAGTGCACCAAAATGCTTTTCAGTTCAAAAACCCAATGAATTTGATATATGGTCTGATTTWTCTCCATAGCTTCTTATTAGGTGTGCTTTGGTGCCAGTGTTTCCACAGCAACACTCTATTAAACCATTGCAGCAGAAAGCAGTCCRTATATACGAGTGTGCTTCTGGAGAGGAAAATAACCAGGATACCTCATTTGTTTGTCTCTTGAAATGTCTCCAAACTTCCTGCTGCTGAAAACAGCAGCTGAGAGTACACATCTGTTCTGAGAGCTTGSTGATTAGTTTGTACAACACATTTCCCTTGGGGAGGAATGTTTGATCTAAAAAGGAGWAAAACTTCATGTAAAAATAGGGTTTGAAGATGATTGTAYTCCCCTCTACCGTTTTGTCACAGAACTTGATGGATCCCCACAATGTGTTGCTTTATGCTTTTCTCTATGATGATAAATCTGGGGATCATCTTCTCAGCTGCATTCAGTTTTTATAAATTCAGGGACAACTCGTTCCAATTAGAGTCAGCTGGGTGATGCACAGACTCTGCTGAGAGCAAGCCTACAGCAGCCTTGAAGGTGAGTGTTTCTCAGGCTCTCTGAGGCAGATGGGATTTAAAGCAGTGCAGGACACATCCAAGTAACTTTTCTGCTATAAAGTAGAAAATATTTAGAGCATTTGTGATTATATGCTGTATTTTCCTGGTACAATCTGTTACCTTAAAGTCAAAGGGAAAAATATCTCGACAAAGAGTAGCACCCAGTGTTGCAGGCTGACAGAATACAGAATCTGAGACAGGTTATCAGTGCCACTTTCACCTACATTCTCTGTTTAACTCCATTAATATTTCTCTTGCACTAACACATACCTGTGCATCTCATTTCTTATCCAACCATCTTACTTATCAATAAGAATAAAGAKCAGAAATAAGGCAGCCAAAAATTGTAGCACTGATAAAACAGGGCTCAACAAATGAGGAMAGACATCCTATGTTAGCAGCAAGTGTGCTTGGTCACCCACTCACTTTACTTCAGCTGGAAAATACCTGCCTTCATCAATACAACGTGCAAACAGAAATAATTTATCTCATGGTTATTCTCAGAGAAAAGAAGAAAGTTTTCAGATGTACAGTTTGTGGGTATGTTAATGTGGCTTCTTTTCTTTTTGTTGTATGCATCACTATTTCTTGGTATTGCTGTTTTGGGAGTTTTGCAGGCCGCTGTATCTTGATTCCATCTCCCTAATACAGGGAGATTTGAGAGTATTTGTGACTTCTTGAAGCTTTATGAAAGTTTGGATTTGGGGAACTTTTCCATAGTTAAATAGTAGATGGATTCATTTGAATAAATCTGTTTCTAACTCTCTTTTTCTTAGGTGTTTTAAATGACTGTAAATTTATAACCTTATGTGCATTTAATACTTCTTAAAATGAATCAGTAGCAGTATTTAGGGTCAGGCGAACTGCAGGGTGAAATAGCATGAATTTCTTCCCTGCAACTTGTGAACTGTCTTGATGTAAAATGTTATTGCATTTTCAGTCAAAGTCCACAAAATCTACTGTAGGTTGAAGATTTATTACTTTAAGCMAGCATTAAAAAGCTGAGAATGATAAAAATAGAAAKAAAAAAATTTAGTCCTGGTKATTTKTTATCCCCTTTCCACCTTCTTTGTGCTGTTGGAGTGGTTTGTTGCACACAAAATTGAATCAGAGATTTGAACTGAATTAGAAGCATGTGGACCAAAAAGGGGTCAGAAGTCATCTGTAGTGTCCTGCTCTTGAAGCGCCAAAATTGGATAGCTGGCATTAGATTACATATCTTCCCTACCCAGATACACACACAAAAGGAAATATTTTAAATTTGTTTTCTTGGTTCATTTGCAAGTCTAAGAGTGTATATAATGATGTGCTCCATCTGCATTAAAATCTAAGTAAAGTGTAACTGTGGAAAAGGATCAAGGGCTTCCATAGCTGTGTCATTTTTCAGTGAAACCAGGAGATATAACCAGGTTTCCCAGTAATAAGTAGAAACTGTAGCTGTCAGGTTACAGATGGGTTGAAGGTGTTCTTTAGCAATCTTGAAGGTGTTTGGCAATCTTGGAAGAATAGCTCAGGTTTTAAGTATGGGAGCTGGCAACTGTTTTAGCCTCTAAGGAGTTAAGGGTAGAGAAACAAAGATTCAAATTCAGAGAGATAAAGTTTCAGTGATTCCTCATAATAACTCTTAAACCAGGAATTGCTAAGTGCAGGATTATAACCATTGTGGTTACAGTCACAATGGCAGTGCCACTATGCCATCTTTTTATGCAGTCTCATCATAGAAAGGTGTAAATTAGGAAAAGAGACTGTTGATTGTACGTATTCTGCCCTTTGCTTTCTTTGTTGCCTTTTGATCAATAAACCCATAACTGTGTTTGTAAATGTATTTAAATATTTGAGGACAGTTAGAAAATTCTAATTTTTCTGGTAGCTGGAGTTGTGACATTAAAATAATTCAGCCATTTCAATCAATTTTTCTACRTCTGTGACTGTGCTGTCATAGTAGGGAAACAGTTTGCTGACACAGATTTTGACATGTGTAATTTTGCACTATGMATTACAGGTTGCAGATATCTTAGGCAGTGATTTGATAAAGCTAAACCCTCAGAAGAAGGCTCTTAAAACACATATGTGTCAAACTATACACATACATTTGTATGGAAGAAACTGAAACTATTTTGTTATCCACCAGTCCTGGAAAATGTGTAATTTGATACATTTAGAGAATAGTAACAGCTGTACATAATTCTGAATTATCATATGAGGAACTCAGAATAAGGAAATATTTGGACAATATCTTTGTGAGCTTTGTAAGAGTTTATTGTTTCTGATGATTTCTTCTGTTCATGCAGACGGATCTATAGGGTAGACAATATTATTCAGATTTWAAAAAAAAACAAAAACAAAACCAAAAAACAGCCAACCAAAAACAAAACCAAAGGCACATTACAACCACACTGATCAAAAGAACAAGAAGCCTCCTTGACACCTGTGCCATCCCTCGAGCTGTAATTAAGTCCCAAAGGATGACAGGCGCATGTGGGCACAATCTTTGTCTCACTAAAGCTCTATCAATGTGTGTCATTTTCAAAAAAAAGAAGAGATTATACTCCTGAAGAGTCATAAAATCTTAGTTTGTAGACAGGAACTTGCAACTAATAAGAATCTACTCCTTTTGTAGCCTTGAAAGTATTGTTCTGTCACCTACAGAAGCTTCCCTTCCRCTTTCTCCAAAAAAGAAGCTACTCTCTTTAAAATGAAAATACTCTGTGAAACACAAGGAAGGATTGATTCTGTCAGTGCATCACAGTGTAAATGAAACATAATGAAAAGGTTTCATTAAAACAAGGCAGGTTCCTCCTCCAGTTCCAGGGAACATGGAATCTTACTGCACCTTAGCCAGGCTCCTTGATAATAAAATAAATAAATGGACAAATATATTTTAAAAGGCAATCAAGCAACCAAGAAGCAATAAAACCAAAGAATCTCCCTCCATGCCCCCGCTGAAAGGCATTGTCTAACAAAATAGGGATTAATTGTTGTCCTTTGGAGAGGCTGGTATTTAGAATTTATTAAATTTTAATGACTGAGTTGAGAGGGGTTTTTAATGTAATAAAGCTCAGGTTGTTATTAGAAATATCCATGAAATTACAAGGGATGCTCCTCATTTTCTATTGGAAAATCTGACAAATAACCAAATCAATTGTTCATAAAGGTGWAAGTAGCTCTAAGCTCTGGAGCAYACAGCAGAAGGCACWGCTTGTGAGGAAAAAATGTCTACAAATTCTAAACCTAAAATATTCTAAGCTTTCTGCTTTATTCTAGCTAAGCATTAAATAAGCATTTTTAAGGCATGTTAGTAATTCCTCTTCATATCATTTTAACTAGCTAATTGGAAGACTTTTATATTTCTTTGTGCTAACTGGAGGCATTGCTCTTATAGTGAAAAAAAAATGAGTAGCAAAAAATATTTTGATGAGCACAAAGTTCGGATTAAATTCTGCCTAGCCACTGTTTGTTTTTCAGCTGGGAGATAATGTGTTTGACATACATTCATACTTGCCTCTTCAGTCATGCTTTTTCTAAACATTTTTCTTGAATTTTCTAGGCAATATAGGTTGTCTGAATTTATGAATRGTACTTCCTAATATACTAATAATTCTGTTAAATATTTAATTATCTATTATGAATCAGGAGCAAAAACAGTGTGAAATTCTGATTTTTTTAATGCATTGTCTGCATAGTAAATAGTATTTCACTTTAAAGAAACAAGTTGTTTTATTTGCTACTCTACAAATGTTAAGGAAAAAAAAAATAAGCTTCCTCTTTTTTTATAGTTGCTTTTAATCTYGGCAAGTCTTGTCAGATAAAAAACTGATAGAAACTTCAGTCACGTAATTACTTAGTGATGAGTTTAACTTCCAAAGTAAAAAAAAAAAAATACTCCTGTTTCATGGGTATTACTTCTGTGTTTATAATAAATCCATGCATTGGAAAAATGAACTTCCAGGTCAGCTCTTGCTGCACTGCTATATTTGGTCATAATTCCTCTACTCCAGCCTAGATCATAGCTCATCCTGCACACTGCAGGACAATCACAGGTTGTGAAATRTTTTTACTAATAAATAATTTTCATAGAACATTTCCCAATAATTCCAACCAGTTTTTTAATAGAGGAGATGGTTTTGCACACGACCCAGCAGCTGTGTGAAATGAGGTGGTTTACATTAAAAAARTCAATCAGTCCTAATTTAACAGTAGAGTTGGATAATTTTGAGGGAAACTTGTAATTTTTAAACATATTTACAGAGTATTAAGTGTCCAACTTTTGTCAATCGCTTGTCTGGCAGAAGATCAGGTACTGTTATTGCAAGTKTGATTCACTGATRTTTATTGTCAATGAATATACAGTTYGCAAAATAACAGACCAATCAATGGCAATTTTTGTGGTTTTATACAAGAATTATTACAACAGGTAGAATATAGAAAGCTCACCTAAAGCCACACTAGTCTAGT